>NC_133461.1:15395500-15696500 GCF_048565385.1 Saimiri boliviensis | reverse complement strand
TGTCCTCTGTCAAAAAACGAAAAGGTCTTACAATATTGCATCAAATAGCTGCATCAAAACTTAACTATTTCCCTATGATCAGACATTTAGATTATTCCTAATATTTCACTGTCATACTTAAATAATGCTGGGAGGGAGATCTCTGACCCCATCCCAGGATTTAAACATGATTGGGAAGTGTCTCCTATGCAAATACAAATGCACCTATCTCTATGGGACTTATAGGCAACCCTTACTTCTCTTTAGCCTCAACCTGCCACCACTGAATAGATTGATTTGGTGGATAATCAGCCAGTTATCAGCAGAAGATTACTGTAAAAATACAGCTGTTGTTGGCTGGGCGCAGTGGTTCACACCTGTAATCACAGCACTTCGGGAGGCTGAGGCAGGTGGATCACCTGAGGTCAGGAGTTTAAGACCAGCCTGGCCAACATGGTGAAACCCCATTTCTACTTTAAAAAAAAAAATTAGTTGGGCATGGTGGCAGGCACCTGCAATCCCAGCTACTTGGGAGGCTGAGGCAAGAATTGCTTGAACCCGGGAGGCAGAGGTTGCAGTGAGCCGAGATCACACCATTGCACTCCAGCCCAGGCAACAGAGAGTGACTCTGTTTCAAACAAACAAACAAACAACAACAAGAACAAAATATATATATATGGACATATATACACATATATATATGCACACATATATACATACATATATATATAGAGAGAGACAGAGAGTACAAGCACTATTGCCTAGGTTAATGGCTGCCTCTGAGATCTTTGCTATGAAGATAGTCCATGGGTCATTTGGCTTATTCAATTTCACCAGATATTACAATTGCATAGCAACTAGTTGAACCCCTAAAAATATCCCTGTCTGTTATATGTTGTTGCCCTGCTGCTTAGGTGTCCCTCCACCCAACCTCCCCCACACATCCGCATTTCCAAATCCCACCCATCCCACAGACCTCAGTTCTAACATCCCCTCCTCCAAGATTTTCCAGACTCTCACTGGTTCTTGCCCTTAGCTGTCATAATCTATCTTGTGAGGTTACATATAGACATGTCTTAGCACCCCTGCCAGACATCAGTTCCTTAAGGACCAGAACCAAGTCCAACTGACCTCACTCATTCCTAGCATAATACCTTGCATAAGCACTTGCTAAATAAATACTTGCCTATGTTAATTTGCAAAATGGAGTATGACGCCATTTCTCTGAAAAGTGTGACGTAAAAAATATATAAATAAAATTTCCCTACTTATTATCTAGGAAATTAATGGAAGTGGAAGTTATGAGGTTACTGAGAAAATGCATATACTCTGAAGTGTTATGTTGATATTAGCTATTGTTATCATTGCTGTCCTTTCTCTAGACTGTAGATAGGTAAGCTAGCTGTGTAAATTTACTGCAAAGCAAAAAACAAGGTTTAAACACGACCAACTGTACGATCTATCCATAACAAGAGTCTGACTTCTGCTTTTGGGTCATGGTTCATGGGAAACTTACCTTCTAGTCAAGTCAGTTAATTCTTAGATGGTATCTAAGAATATACTTGCATCAATTGGGCTACGTTATTCTGAATGTTATAAGAAAATATGAGGGATTTTCACAATGACTGAGAAAAGTGTAAATGTCTACTGACTTGCCTGACAACTGCTAAATCATGCCTAGATCCAGGACACTAAAAATAACAGCTGAGGCTGTAATCCCAGCACTTTGAGAGGCAGAGGCAGGAGGATCTCCTGAGTTTGGGAGTTCGTGACCAGCCATACTAACATGGAGAAACCCCATCTCTACTAAAAATACAAAATTAGTCAGGCGTGGTGGTGCATGCCTGTAATCCCAGCTACTTGGGAGGTTTAGGCAGGAGAACCAGTTGAACCTGGGCAACAAGAGCAAAACTCCATCTCAGAAAAAAAAAAAAAAAAAAAAAAAAAGGTAACAGTTTAATGTCTTTTATTATTCCCTGTTACTATTCACTGCAAATATTGTTTAAATGTTACTATCACCACATAGCTATCATTTAGGGCAACAATGATGTGCTGTGAGTCATTTCCAAAAGGGGGAAGATTTAAATAAGTATATGCCCTGTGAGATTTGCTGCAATTTTACTATTGTAACTAGATAGATAACACCAGGATATAAAATTGTTCTAAAAATGAAACAATAAATAGTTCTAAGTTTGTTCACGATCCTGTACAGGCAGACAGTCTAACTATCAGCTCCCTCTCCCAATACCACCCAGTCAACTCCTAACAAATCTCAGAACAATAATTACACTTTTCGCTCTCCTTATGACATTAAGAAAGACAGATGGTGACACGATGTGAATTATTCATGTCATTCTCACATTATTTAGAGTGTGAAATAATAATCCTGCGTAATA
This sequence comes from Saimiri boliviensis, assembly GCF_048565385.1. NCBI lineage: Eukaryota > Metazoa > Chordata > Mammalia > Primates > Cebidae > Saimiri > Saimiri boliviensis. Next base: position 15,694,125 of record NC_133461.1, on the reverse strand, counting down.
AAGTGGGATGGCAAAAATAAGAAATTCTTTTTGGTCTACCTCAACAGCCAACAGCATTTATTATCTGACCTATGACCTGCCGAGGGATGGGGCTGGAAGGACTAGAGTCAAGGTTCAGTGAAACTGTCTAATAAATAAGGAGTCTGAATTTTCATTCTGCGTTTGGCTTTACTTTTGGCAAAGTTATGCTCCATAAACACAAGCTCTGAAAGGATCCAACGTTTGAAGCCATGCTTTTGAGGCACCAGTTCTCCTGTGATGTAAAACTTTCAGAATTTAACGTGTCAAGTTTTGTCTCTCCTTCTCCGTATTTATTTTTTGTAATGAGCCTACAACTCAGCTCCTCACCTTCTTTACCCATTAGAAACGGGGTGTTTCTAATGGGGAAAGAAAGTTTAAAAATTTAATAGTTTTAAAAGGGAGAAATTAAAGAGAATACATTTTCTCATTCATAAACCCTCGTTCGGATTTAAAGCACAGTGAAAGAAATGACTATCTTATCTTATACCAGCTCAGCAAGGAGGCGCGGATCTCCGAGGCAGAGCTACGATGGGAAGAGGTGTGCTGCCAGCTTTGTAACCAACCCTCCTTATTCCTAACTTCCCTCCTCACTGTGCCTCGGGGTTGAGAGATCCAAACAAGAAAGCTGGTGAGAAAGCCACTGCAAACGGGAAAGTGGTGGACGCAGGCAAGGAAGCATCCTCTCTGTTTAAGAAATGTGCCACACTTGCAGAACAGGGATCGCTGAAGACGCGAGCTGCCGGCAAGAAACGCATCACACCCATCCACCTCTCCTTCATCCCTCGAACACTAGCCCCGTCGTTTAGCTCATCCTTTCTCCTAGGAAACAGCTAAGAATTGCATTGGAGCAGCCACCAGCAGATGCCACCCTCAGAGAGCTCAGAGACAAGCAGCGTAGACGGGACAGGCGTCCCAATGCCGCTAAACCACCACCGCCAGCACGGTGGTTCAGAGCGGTTTCCCCAGGTGAGTCACTTCTTGGAATCCTCTGGCAGCAGCTCTTCCCTTCACTCGCACAGGCCATCTTCCAGTTCTGAGCTGCCTCGGCGGGTCCCGGCGGCTGGGACCCCGCTTCCCCGCTGTCTGCCCCGGCCCGGGACCTAGCGTCGCACCCCGCGCACGACCGACCGCTGTGTCCTTGGCAAAGTTTCTCAGCCTCTCTGTGCCTTAGTTGACTCATCGGAAAAACAGCCACATCCCAGGGATGTTCCGTGGATTCAGGAGCAGACACCGCACCCCGGGGCCCCGGGAGCCCTGCGGCTGCTGCTGTCCCTCGGGAGGAGCCCGAGGCAGCAGAGGGCTGGTTCCCCAGGCCGAGTGCCCGGCCGGGGGCAGAGCGCCGGGGTAGACGCCGGCAGGTGACCTTCCCCATCCGGCCATGCCTTGCTGGGGACCGCGGCCTGGAGACAGGGGCGTCGGCGGCGGGGCCTCGGCGGCGGAAAGGCCTCGCGGGCAGGGAGGTCGGGGCGCAGCAACAGGGCAGGGAGGTCGGGGCGCAGCAACAGGAGGCCACTCACCACCACATGCGCCCCGGGCAGGGCGAGGGGCTTGGGGCTGATGAGCGGAGACACCATGTAGAGCAGCAGCACGAAGGCCACGAGGAAGGCGGCTGCCAGCAGCAGCATCGCTCCGCGGGGCCGGGTGCCGGGAGCGGCCGGGCGGGGGCCGCCAGGCGGGGCGCGCAGCGCTGGGCGGCGGCGGAGCGAAGATCACGCGCGGCGGGCGAGCGGCGGGCGAGCGGCTGGCGCCGAGAGTGTTTGGGTTTGCGGACCCTGGCGCGCCGCGGCGGAGGGGAAGAGGAGGAGCCGGTGTGGGCGCCACCCAGGCGGGGCGGTGCTTCCAGGGGGCGCCGCCGGCACCGCCGCCGGAATCGCTTCTGGGGTGGGGTCCCGGGTGTCTCCCTCGCCTCCCGCCCCGGGACGGGGCCCACAGTCCGTAGCCTCCCACGCGGAAACCGGACCTCCGCTCCCTGAGCGCCGCGAGCACCAGAGTTCCGGGCAGCGCCACCTGCGAGCGCGCCGGGCAGGGCAGCCAAGACTCGCTCCTCGGCAGCTCGAGTGGCTTCTTAGGACCCCGCAGAGCGGGTTTCCAGGCCTGCCACGGCCTCCTACGGCCGCCAATGTGGGCGTGGCGAGCGCTCCTCCCCGGCGGCTAGGGACCGCCAGCCGGGACGCTCGGAGGCCCCGGAGCATCCGAAAGGGCGGATAACGGCTCCCCGGAGCCGGCTCAGCCCGGGAGCCCCGCGACTGCGCTCTGAAATCCCGGACCCCATATTCTCTTGGCGTTCTTAGAAGAGGGTCACAGCCCACTTTCGCTTTTCAGAGGACCGGGAAAGGCTTAACTGGGAGTTCCGAGAAATCACCAAGGTTTAATTCAATTTCATAGAGCTCGGAGTTCATCTTTACCAAGCAAGTTCAAAACCAACAAAAAAACGCAAACAACTCAGCTTTATTAAGGTCTCGGTAGCATACTGTACCATTCAATTCCCGACTTGAAAAGCATAATAGGCCGGGCGCGGTGGCTAACGCCTGTAATCCCCGCCCGTTGGGAGGCCGAGGAGGGCGGATCGCTTGAGATCAGGAGTTTGAGACCAGCCTAACCAACATGGTGAAACCTCGTCTCTACTAAAAATGCAAAAATTAGCCGGGCATGTTGGCGGGCGCTTGTAATCCCAGCTACTAGGGAGGCTGAGGCGGGAGAATTGCTTGAACCCAGGAGGCAGAGGTTGCACTGACATCGCGCCACTGCACTCCATGCCGGGCGACAGAGCAAGGCTCCATCTCAAAAAAATGAAAAAATAAAGCTCAAAATAAATTGTTTTTAACATACAGTTGTGGACCCACCACCACCACCATAAATTTTAGAACATTTTTGTCACAATCCCCCAAAATTCTATACTCATTAGCAGTCACGCCCCATTTCCTCCCAAACCCTGCCGAAGCCTAAGCAATCCCTTATCTTTCTGTCTCTATAAATTTGCCTATTCTGGATATTTCACAAAAATGGAATCATACAATATGTAGCCTTTTGCATTTTATCTTTCACTTACTGTAATGTTTTCAAGGTTCATCCATGATATGAAGTACATGTTAATATTTCATTTATTTCTATTGCCAAATATCCTATGGAATGGATATACCACATTTTAATTTTCCATTCATCAATTGAGGAGTATTTAGGTTGTTCTACTTTTTGATTATTAGAATTATCCTAACTGTAAATATTCATTTACAGGTTTTTCTGCGGGCATATATTTCATTTCTCTTGGATATATGCCTAGGAGGGGAATTGCTACCTCTTATGGCCACTCTATGTTTAACTATTTTAGGAGTTGCCAGAATGTTTTCCAAAGTGACTACATTTTGTGTTCCTACCAGCAGTGTATGTGGGTTCCAATTTCTCCACATCTTCACTAACACTTGTTAGCATCCATCTATCTGATTATAGCTTTTGTAGTTGGTGTGAAGTCATATTATGATTTTAATTTGCATAGAGGCACATATTTTTGTTTGCTTACTTTTCATTTTTGTTGTTGTTTCTAGAAAAACTAGGGAGCTAAGGAGAAAAAAAAAAGGTTTTCTTTTTTTTCCTTGACTTATGGCAGAGTTAGCCAAACTGCAAGATTTGAGGGCATAGTGTCCAAGACTTCTGATATCAGTGTAAGTTTAGAGGTTCCCAAACCACCCTCAGGTTTGATAATTCATGGGGAGGACTCACAGAACTCACTGAAAGCCATTATGCTCATAGCTATGGTTTTATTATGTGGAAAGAATACAGATCAAAATCAGCTAAGGAAAGCATGCCTAAGGCAAAGTCTGGAGGGCTCCAAATGCAAAGCTCCTGTTGTCACAGAGTCAGGCTGTGTTACCTTCCCAGCACTGGTATGTGACAATATGCTTGGAGTACTGCTAAGCAGTGAAGCTTGCCTGAGCTTCTGTGTCCAGAGTTTTCACCGGTACTCGACCAGATAGGCTTGATCAGTCATCCACTTGGTTGAATTGAGACTCAACTAGACTGAAAGTGTATGACAAAAGCCCCTACCTAATTCAGGTTTGGCCTTTCTGGAATGGCCAGTCCCCACCCCAAAATCCATTTTGGTTAGTCCTCATCTAAACAGATACTCCTATCAGGTATGACATAGATAACCTTCCAGAAGGCAAGGGAAAAAGTCAAACCTTCTCTTTGGGCAAGATTGAATCCTTTACAACATGGCCACCAACTGGCTTTTGGCGAAAGCTTTCTTACCGTAAAATGAACATATGTCTGACATTTGGAGGAGCCACTGTAGAGTAGGAGGCTTTTAACTCAGTTTCTCAATACATGTGGCCATCTATGTGAGTATTATAATCTCGCTTATAATTCCAGAGTTAGACTGTATTGTGATATGGTAGTAAACATAACTTGAAAAATTAGAGTTAGCCGGGCACGGTGGCTCAATCCTGTAATCCCAGCACTTTGGGAGGCTGAGGCGGGTGGATCACAAGGTCAAGAGATCAAGACCATCCTGGTCAACATGGTGAAACCCCGTCTCTACTAAAAATACAAAAAATTAGCTGGGCATGGTGGCGTGTGCCTGTAGTCCCAGCTACTCAGGAGGCTGAGGCAGGAGAATTGCCTGAACCCAGGAGGCAGAGGTTGCGGTGAGCCGAGATCGCGCCATTGCACTCCAGCCTGGGTAACAAGAGCAAAACTCCGTCTCAAAAAAATAAATAAATAAATACAAATTAGAGTTAAAAGATAGTGGCAGATAAATACAAGAGTTCTACTCTGCCATCAACAGCTGGTCCAGTTCATCATCATATTGTATGCCCAAAGTGTCTCTCAGAGCAATGGCACTCAGGCTTGCGGGTTCCCATTTGACGCTATCATTTCCAAAAACAGAAGTGGCCTTCACCCTTTCAGGTACCAGAATGTCTTTTTAACATGTTTTGTCCACCAAGTAGCTTACAGATTTTAACATTAACAACTTGCATGTACTCAGCAATCTTACTGGTTCCCATTTAGCATGTCCAATCAATATTGTCTAAAGGGCAGATTCACCTGTCTGTGTTTTGCATTACTAGGTAAGGGAGACCTTTCTCATAGTACATTCATGTAAAGGGGATGCAACAACTCCAAATAGAATCTGTTCAGACATTCCAGTTTTCATCTAGACTTTCACTTTAATCCTGTCAAACGTATATCTTTCCAGTCTAACTGAAAAACAGTGCATGGGGCTCCCATGTCAAAGAATTTTAGAAATGTTTCTTTTCTGCTGGGCTTGGTGGCTCATGCCTGTAATCCCAGCACTTTGGGAGGCCGAGGCAGGCAGATTATGAGGTCAGGAGATGGAGACCAACCTGGCCAACATGGTAAAACTCTTGTCTCTACTAAAAATACAAAAAAAAAAAAAAAATTAGAAATTAGCCATGCATGGTAGTGTGCACCTATAGTCCCAGCTACTTGGGAGGCTGAGGCCAGAAGGCAGAGATTGCAGTGAGCCGAGATCATGCCTCTGCACTCCAACCTGGCAACAGAGCAAGGCTCTGTCTCAAAAAAAAAAAAAAGAGAAATACTTCTTTTCCACCTGTACATTTGGTCTTGGGCCCCAAACCAGAAATTGGGCCAGTGGACCTACGTTCTTTCTTCAGGGTGTGTGTGTGTGTGTGTGTGTGTGTGTGTGTGTGATGGAGTCTTGCTCTGTTGCCCAGGCTGGAGTGCTGTGGCATGATATTGGTTCACTGCAATCCCCACCTCCTGGGTTGAAGCAATTCTCCTGTCTCAGCCTCCCGAGTAGCTGGGATTATAGGCATGCACCATCATGCCTGGCTAATTTTTGTCTTTTAGTAGGGACAAGGTTTCATCATGTTGGTCAGGCTGGTCTCGAACTCCTGACCTCTGGTGATCTGCCCACCTCAGCCTCCCAAAGTGCTGGGGTTACAGGTGTGAGCCACCTGCCTGGCCTTTCTTCAGTTCTTGACTACATTGTGTATCTTCCCCCAGGTGACTGGAAGTCAGGTTTCTCACAGTCATCTTTGCTTTGCAGCTTTTACAATTTATCCAAACTAGGTTGAATAAAGTGATTTGTTTAGCAGTCTTCAATGTCGGGGGATTGACTTGTAAGGGTTTCCATTAGTCCAGCTTCTGAGAGTGCCGCATTAAGACTTTTGTTTCAACACTACCAAGGCCCACTTTATGATATTTCTTAATAACTGTTTTAAAATGTCTATCCATTCCACCTCCCTTTTCTCTTGCCTTAGTCTCTTGGAGTAAGTCTGCTCTTTGTTGTTTTAACGTAACTTTTCCCTTTGTAGGTGGCCCTGAGGCTAGCAGCTGTGGCTCACTGGCTAGAATTCAAGCTTGGCCTAGCCTCAAGTTCTGCCCCAACACTATCCCTGTAATTTAGGTATTACAGATAATAACAATCAAGAGATTGCATGTTCAGCTTTCTGATGTTGTTGTTCCTTTGCATTTATTTTGGCCTCCAATGAGCCAATTCACTTTGAGTAAGATCCCATGATTTCTAAATTACATTGGTAAATCTTAACTTCAAGTAATGTAAGTAAACCCCATGGCTACCTGGGGTTTATTCAAGGATGCAAGGCTGTTGCAATATTTAAAATTCAATCAGTATAATCTATTACATTAACAGGCGAAAAGAAGGAAAATCACAGGATCATATCAATCAATGTAGAAAAGGCATCTGACAAAATTTGACACCCATTCATAATTAAAATTCTCAGAAGTATAAGAACATAGAGGAACTTCCTCAACTTTATGAAGAACATCTGTAGAAAAACCTATAGCTAATGGTGAAATACTGAATGCTTCCTCCATAAGATCAAGGTCAAAGCTAAGGTTACTTGCTCTCACCACTCTCACTCAACAGTCCTGGAAGTTCTAGCCAGATCAATAAGGCAAGAAGAAGGAAATAAACATCATACCAATCAAAAAGGAATAAGTACAGTGACTCCTACTTGCAGATGGCATGGCCGATGGTGCGGAATATCCCTAAGAATCTTTAGAACAGAAAAAAAAAAAAACTAGTAGAATTAAGCATCTCCAGCAAACTTGCAGAATACAAAACTGAAGGAATATATAAAAATAAAATGCATTTTTATATACTAGCCATGAACTTGTGGACACTGCAATTAAAAATACCATTTCATTTATAATTTCTGAAAGAAATGAAATAGATATAATCTAACAAAACATGTACAGACAGGACTTGTATGTTGAAAGCTGCGCAATGCTGATGAAAGAAATCAAAGATCTAAATAGACATACAATGTTCATGAATTAGAAGACTTAATATGGTGAAGATGTCAATTTTTTTCCAAATTGATTTACTATTTTAATGCACTGCCTATTGAAACTATAGCAATATTTTTATAAATATAGACAAGATTACTAAAAAATTTTTATGTAAAGGCAAAGAAATTAAAATAGCTAAAACGTTTTTTAAAAGAAGAATAAAGTGGAAGGAATCAATCTACCTGGTTTCACAACTGATTATAGAGCTACACTGATGAAAACTGTGGTATTGGCAGAAGGGCAGACACACAGGTCAATAGGCCCCAGAAATAAACTCACGAAAATATACCCAACTGATTTTTGACAAAAGTGCAAAAGCATTTTATTGGAGGAAAGATACCCTTTTCAAGAAATGGGACTGCCACAACTGGACATCCATAGACAAAGAAAAACAAACAAACAGAAAAAAAAAATACCTCAACCAAAAGTTTATACCATTTGCAAAACTTAAGAAGTTGTGATGGCTAATTTTGTGTGTCAACTTCATGGGGCCATGTGGTGCCCTGATGTTCAGTCAAACATTATTCTGGGTGTTTCTGTGAGGGTATTTTGCAAGAAATTTATCATTTAACCTGGAAGACTGAGTAAAGCAGATTGTACTTTCTACCGCCAGTGGACCTCATCCAATCAGGTGAAGGCCTGAATAGAACAAAAAGGCAGATCCTTCCTTTAGTAAGAGAGAATTCTTCCTGCCTGATGATCTTTAGATGAAGACACTGGCTTTTTCCTCTCCCTCTGGGTTTGAAGCTGAAACATTAGCTCTCCTGGGTCTCCAGCTTGCCAACGCACCCTGCAAATCTTGGGATTTTCCAGCATAAGCCAATTTCTCATAATAAATCTCTTTATTTATGCATACATCCTATTCATTTTGCTTCTCAGGAATACCCCAGATAATACAGAGAGGATCATAGACTTAAATGTAAAACTGTAAAATGTTAGAAAAAAACACGTTGAGAGATAGGATTAGGTAGACTTAGATTTTGCACAAAAAGCACAGTCCCTAAAAGAAAACATTGATAAATTGAGCTTCATCAAAATTTAACATTTTGACTCTGCAAAGGACCCTGATAAAAGGAGGAAAAGCAAAGCTATACATTGGGAGAAATATATGCAAACTATATATTTGACAAAGGACTGGTATCCAGGATATGCTAATAATTCTCAAACTCAGCAATAAAAAAATTCAAACCACCGAGGGCAGTAGCTCACGCCTGTAATCCCAGCACTTCGGGAGGCTGAGGTGGTGGATCACTTGAGGTCAGGAGTTTGAGACCAGCCTGGCCAAGATGGTGAAAACTTGTCTCTACTAAAAATACAAAAATTAGCCTGGTGTGGTGGCACGCCCCTGTAATTCCTGCTACTAAAGAAGCTGAAGCAGGAGAACCACTTGAACCTGGGAGGCAGGGGTTGCAAGACAGCGCCACCGCACTCAAGCCTGGATGACAGAGTGAGACTATTTATTTTATATATATTTTCTATTTATTTTACATACTTTTTTTGTCTCTCTCTCTCTCTCTCTCTCTCTCTCTCTATATATATATATATATATATATATATATATATATAAAATAAAGCCACAATGATGTATATGTTGGTAAAAATGGCTAAAACAAAAAATAGTGACAATACCAAATGTTTGTAAGGATGTGGAGAAACTAGATTACTCATACATTGCTTGATGGGAATGTAAAATGGCACAGCCTTTCTAGAAGACAGTCTGGCAGTTTGTTGGGAAAAAAAAAAGCAAAAACAGAGCCTGCAACTACTATGTGACCCAGCAGTCACATTCCTGGGCATTTATCCCAGAGAAATGGAGAATTATGTTCACACAAAAACATGTATATAAATGTTTATAGCAACTTCATCCAAAATAGTAAAAAACTGGAAGCAATTCAGATGTCCTTCAACAAGTGAATGGTTAAACAAACTGTGGTACATATGTACTGTAGAACTCAATACTCAGCAATACTCAACAGTACCATGCTATTTGACAATAAAAAAGAATGGGAGGCCGAGTACAGTGGCTCATGTCTGTAATCCCAGCACTTTGGGAGGCCAAGTCAGGCAGATCACTTGAGTCCAGGAGTTTGAGACCAGCTTGGGCAACGTGACAAAACACTGTCTCTACAAAAATACAAAAATTAGCTGGACATGGTGGCATGCATCTATAGTCCCAGCTACTCGAGAGACTGAATTGCTTGAACCCGGGAGACAGAGGCTGCAGTGAGCCAAGATCATGCCACTGCACTCCAGCCTGGGCAACAGTGCAAGACTCTGCCTCAAAACAAAATGGATTATTGATACACATAACAACCTGCATTAATTATGCTAAGGGAAAAAAGTCAATCCCAAAAAGTTGACAAGAAAGTCAATCCCACAGTTACATACTATGCGATTCCATTTATATAACATTCTTCAAATGGCAACACCATAAAGAACAGGCTGGGAGTGGTGACTCACACCTGTAATTCCAACACTTTGGGAGGCTAAGGCGGACAGATCGCTTGAGCTCAGGAGTTCAAGACCAACCTGGGCAACATGGTGAAACCCTGTCTCTACCAAAGGTACAAAAACATAAGCTGGGCATGGTGTCCCATATCTGTGGTCCTAGCTACTTGGGAGACTGGAAATGGGAGAATTGCTTGGGGTGGGCAGGGGAGTGGGAGGTGGAGGTTGCAGTGAGCTGAGATTGCACCACTGCACTCCAGCCTGGGTGACAAAGCAAGATTGTCTCAAAAAATTTAAAAAATTAAAAACAAACAGATAATTTCTAGGGGTTAAGGAGGAAGTGGACCAGGAGAAAAGTAGGTGTGGCTAAAAAGGGCAGCATGTGATAATGAGAATGTTCTGTACAATATCCTGGTTGTCATATAGTAGTACAGTTTTGCAAGATGTTACCATTGGGGGAAAGCGGGTACAGAGGATCTCTGTTTTGTTCCTTACAACTACATGTGCACCTACAATTATATCAAAATAAAAAGCTTAATAAAAAAATTAAAGTGAAAGAGGTCAACAGGAGAGTGGGCGAGTAAGATGTAACAACACAGAAAGAGGCAGGAGAGATCTTAAGCATGACTGGGATTTAACTCACCATTGCTGGCTTTGAAAGTGGAGGAGGATGCCGGGGGTGTGGTGGCTCACACCTGTAATCCCAGCACTTTGGGAGGCTGAGGCACATGGATCACGAGGTCAGGAATTCAAGACCAGTCTGGCTAAGATAGTGAAACCCCATCTCTGCTAAAAATACAAAAATTAGCTGGGCATGGTGGCATGTGCCTGTAATCACAGCTGCTCAGGAGGCTGAGTCAGGGAATTGCTTGAACCTGGGAGGCAGAGGTTGCAGTGAGCTGAGATTGTGCCACTGCACTCCAGCCTGGGTGATAGAGCAAGGCTGTCTCAAAAAAAAAAAAAAAAAAAAAAATGGAGGAGGCCACAAGCCAAGGAATGTAGGTGGCCTCTACAAAGTGGGAACAGCCCTCAGCTAACAGTCAGCAAGAACATGGGACCTCAGTCCTACAACCACAGGGAACTGAATTCTGCCCAAAGCCTGAATGACCAAGGAAACGAATTCTTCCCAGGCTGGAGTACAGTGAGTACAGTGGTATAATCATAATCCAGGGTGGAGTGCAATGGTATGATTATGGCTCACTGCAGCCTCAAACTCCTGGTCTCAAGCAATCCTCCCACTTCAGTTTCCTTTGTAGCTGGGACTACAGGCATGCAACACCATGCCTGCCTTCTGCTGACATCCTGATTTTAGCCCATTGAGACCTCTACTGGACTTCTGAGAGAACTGTAAGATAATGTATCTGCATTGGTTCAAGCCACTAACTTTGTGGTAATTTGTTACAACAGTATTACAAAACTAATACAAGTTCCCCTTGCCACTAAGATTCACACGTACCAAAAACAGAATGCATATAACCTAAATTTTGGCTACAACCTACTCACCATTCATGCAAACCCTGCAAAATACAAACCCAGCAGTACTACGTTGGGTTACTGGCTCCTAGCATCTCAAACCCAGCTAACAATGCAGGTTCTTCTTGATATTTTTATTATTCTGGTGATGATGTTTTACAAAAAGGATATTTTTGGTCTCCAAGTATGGCATTATACCCAGATTTTCCTGTATTGGTCAACCTGATGCAGTTCATGAGCAACATCTTTTTTCTAGAAGTTCCTCACTCTGCCTTCTGCCATGTGAGCTGCTTTATTTATGAAGATTGCATTCAAATGTGTCAGTGGCTCAGTGAGGTTTTCCCAAGCAAACTAAGAATATTTTTTCTCTAATTCACATTATCCACATTTTAATGATAACATTTATCACGTTGTATTTTAAAATAGTCATATGACTTACAACTCTTTGAATCAGAAGATTCTTCCATAGTGCCTTGCTGAATTCTGGACATCAAGTAGGTGTCTAATAATTTATTGTTAAATTGACTGATGATTTGGTCCTCAACAAACTTGGGGTTAAATGAATGCATGGGTTATGACAAAGCAGAAATCTAAAAAACCCTCCCACCGTCCCTCCCTTCCTTCTTTCTTTCTTTTTGCATAACCCAAAAATACAATCCTAAGACCCCAACTTGATGGATTCTCCCATTGGCCCATTCCAAAATTAACCTGAAAAACTAGTTTAGGTAATGATGAGAAGTGAGGGTCAGCCGTGCCTCATTATACCCTCCTCTCGCTGGAATTTAGCCACAGCTGACCAGCATTAACATCAAAATAAGAGACTTTAAGACTGATAGAACATGCTCTTTAAGTCTGATAAGAAACATCTACAGGCCAGGCACTATGGCTCACACCTGTAATCCCAGCACTTTGGGAGGCCGAGGCAGGCAGATCACTTGAGTTCAGGAGTTTGAGACCAGCCTGGCCAACACGGTGAAACCCTCTCTCTACTAAAAATACAAAAATTAGCTGGTTGTGGCGGTACACACCTATAATCCCAGCTACTTGGAAGGCTGAGGCAGAAGGATTGCTTGAATCCAGGAGGCAGAGGTTGCAGTAAGCCAAGATTGTACCACTGCACTCCAGCCTGGGTGACAGAGTGAGACACCATCTCAAAAAAAAAAAAAAAAAAAAAAAAAAAAAGAAACATGTACAATATATTGTCTCTGAAGCCTGCTACCTGGAGGTGTCATCTGCATAATACCCCTTATCTTAACCCAGACACTCCCTTCTGTTAATTCCAGGTCTTTAGATAGTAACTCTTTCAACCAATTGCTGATTTCTATGGTGTAATATTCCCATCACAGCAGATCTTAAGTTACTAGTATGAGGTCACTGAACTCATAGCTGGGAAAGATGTACTATTGTTTTTGGTGAGCCAGGGTGAGCTGGTTAGAACACATCTCTGATTTTGTAGTCCTCAATCACTGAGACAGAAATTTATCATCACTTCACTAGACCTGTAAGAACAAAGCCACTTTACAAACGTACCTATGTTATAAGTCTCTCAGATAATCCATGAGGCAGTCAAAATAAAAATATAACTGTCTTTTTCTAAGCCTTTACTAAGTACCTAATAAATAGCTCCCAGCACTATATTAATTGCTGGGGAAAATGTAATTCTCAGAGCTTACAATCTAAATGATCTAAACATGATTAATAGAATATGCTTCAAACAGAAAAAAATCTTACCACAGCAGCAGCAGCAGCAAGTTAACTGCTATTGAAACCCACAGGTAGGATGGGGATAGTTTAGGTGGTCTTCCTGCAAGAGGTAACATGATTCATTACTAGGCTTTAGTGGAAATACATGAATTGGACTAGCAAAAAAGGAAAGAATACCATATTAGAGTAAGAGAAGGATACAAATGAAGAGAAGAAAGTAGGAAAGCAAAGGGCACCCGTGAAAGCTCACAAACTTAAGATAGCATCAGTGGCAACAATAGGCACTGTGTTGCTTCATCTGCAATGTACAAATTCAGGTAGGTATGCCTCTTTTTCAACTATGAAAGTGACTAAATGGTGCTTCTCTGGCACTAATCAAGTACCCCCATTCTGTTTTTCTGCATGTAGCTGACAGTGAACTCAGAAGTCAATTCTCTATTGACATGTTTTATAATTATAGCTTCCTTATAGATTTCTCAGGCTGAGACAAAATACTTTCAAATATCCAGGGTGTAGATCATAGAGATGCTTAACAACTATGATCTACTTCTTCTTGCTGGCTCAGAAAATGTCTACCCAAACTTTATAATTATTGGTCAAGGGCCAGAGAAATAGAACATGCCCATTTGGGTTCCTTTTAGTATCTGTCCATAAAGAACACACAGCAATACCGTGTAATTCTGAGGCTGATAAACAGGTAAGATGTATAAAGTATCTTATTCACAAATAATTCAGTGTTAGTCTGTCTAGTTCTCAACCCTCACATAAAATTGTTGAAAAACAGAATTTTCAATGTATACATTAATTTTAATGATTTCTTTGTATCTAACCAATTTAGGTATTATTTTCTTTCACAGACAGTCCCAAAATAAATAATAATACACAATACAGCCAATAGGTTATATCAATTTACTTCATTTAAGAGCATAATTCAGGCCTTTTCCATTTAATAACAAAAACAATCTGTACAGAAAACCCAAAGGCAACCACATAGCATATGTAAAATGTGCAAATACACTTTAAAAATGCAAGTTACTCTATAGCATCTGCAAGATAGAATTTCATAGTAATTAAGGAATCTACTTCATTCTAACTTAATATTCTTTTGCTTGTATAGCCAATGCAAATCTACAAGGCACAACTTAGCGCTGATGCTACGGTGTGAAACACATCCTCAGTTTATTTATTTGAAGATATTAAAATAATATCATGTTTATTATTTTTTAATGAGTCATGAGCTCATTTCTAAAGCTTCATAAAGCATTACAATGATAACATATGTGTGGTCAGGACAAGCTGTTCCCTGAACTTAAAAGGTGAAGGACAAGACTCTATATTGTTATCCTGCATTAAAAAAGAAATATACATATATATACACAGACACCCCATATCACAGACAAGAAACTTCCCGTAATCCAAAGGGAGGTCATTTCCTTATTAGCAAAGGTGTGCATTACAGTATTTCATAACAGTTAAAAATTACACTTACCACCTGTTTTGGTCAATCTTGCTACAAAAAGACACTGAAGTAGACAATTTTCTTCAGTAAGGTAAAGACAATGTCTAATTTAGAAAATCCTCCTCTTGAGATTGCACAGTGAAAGGTATCATTTAATTAAATATAAAAGTTTACTCTTTTTTTTTTTTTTTTTTTTTTTGAGATGGAGTTTTGCTCAGTTACCCAGGCTGGAGTGCAATGGCAAGATCTCGGCTCACTGCAACCCTCACCTCCCGGTCCAAGTGATTCTCTTGCCTCAGCCTCCCAAGTAGCTGGGATTACAGGCACCCGCCATCATGCCTGGCTAAGTTTTGTATTTTCAGTAGAGACAGGATTTCACCATGTTGGCCAGGCTGGTCTTGAACTCCTGACCTCAGGCGATTCACCCGCCTCAGCCTCCCAAAGTTCTGGGATTACAGGCATGAGCCATCACACCCAGCCAAAGCTTACTGCTTTTAAAGAAATTATTTAAATCTACACAGAAAAAAATATCAACTTAATTAAAAACCAATAAGAGCACTGTCTAATTCAAAACCTTTCAAACCCAATCATAGTGCTCTTTGCTGTTTATTGCCCATCCCTGAGAGTGAAGATTCTATCATTTGTAATTTTTTTAATAAAGTAAACAAATTTTACATTGATAAGTTTAAGAATTTTTTTGAAAATATAAAATAAACTCTATATCATTTTAGTAAAAAAAAAGAAAAGATAAATGCTCTTTGCAAAGACCACCACACAGAAAAATTTTAAGTATTTGTATGTCAATCAATTTCTGACATTCTTTTTACTGGGTAATTTCTATTTTTTGCCATTCATATATCGCTCATTTCCTCATAACCTGTTACTTTGTACCTTTTGTTAATAGGAGTATTTAATAAGTAATGGAGGAAAAGTACAATATAAAACCTAATGGAACTCTGAAGTGAGATGTGTATTTCCCTGTGGTAAAAGAGTTTTACTGGAAACAATCTGAATGCGATTCAAATAGACAAAAATATCTATGAAAGAAAGAATACATATGGTAAGCATCTTCCTTGTCTTTGGTTTAGCCTTCTTGACCAAAATCTTCTGTAAACTTCTTTAATTTCAACAAGTCGTGTTCATTGACTGTAGGTTTTGTGTTAGATAGTGACCGCAACATATCCGACTATCAGGGAAAAAGAAGGGCGGTGGGGGGGCAGATATTAATAACAGATTTAACAAAATAAAAAACCATCATATTGTCATTGTTACAAACTTTAACCTAAGTTTAAATATGAATATTTGCAGTGTGCCATAAGATACTGACAATTAACTCCTTGTTCTTTTTGAGTCGGAGTCTCACTCTGTTGCCCAGGCTGGAGTGCAGTGGCGTTATCTCAGATCACTGCAGTCTCTGCCTCCCAGGTTCAAGTGATTCTCCTGCTTCAGCCTCCCAAGTAGCTGGGACTACAGGCACCTGCCACCACACCCAGCTAATTTTTGTATTTTTAGTAGAGATGGGTTTTGCTATGTTGGTCAGGCTGGTCTTGAACTCCTGACCTCAGGTGATGCACCCACCTTGGCCTCACAAAGTGTTGGGATTACAGGCGTGAGCCACTGCACCTGGCCCCTATTCTTTCAAAGATCTTCCATGATCTTTGACCATGGTATTCTTTTGTGTAGAAATTTACACTTTCTTCCCTTGAACTGATCCAAATGGCTCCCCATTACCTATCAGAAGGACAGTCCTCTTAGTCTGAGGATCAAGGCCTCCAAACTATGTTCATGATCTAATTTCTGGCCTTATCTCTTTTTCTTAAACAAGAGATCAGTTTTCCAAGTAAGTATAATTCAAAAGGAAAATATCATTCACTTATACTTAAGTGAAGCAGAGTACCATTTTATGAAAAATCAACTAACCAGAATTTTTAAATAGTTACAATTAAGATCAAAATGGTTAGGGAAATATGCTAGCATCAGAGATTCATTAAAAAATTAACGTCTAATCCAAAACTCCTGTAAAAGGATATGAAAAACAATAAAAAGGACCGTTAAGTTACTAAAAATTATTCAAAGCTGAACAAAGTACAAAAAATAAAAAATAATACACCAAGGATTAAAACAAAAGGGGTTTCTGAGTAACTTCTCAGATAAGCATTATGGTTCGTTCACACACAAAATATGGGCATGTGCACATTTACATGTATGTCTATATAGCATGTAAAAGTTTCTCCTCTCGAAGTTACTATTAAACTCGCCATTAAAGGTTTTTGAAGATCTGAAACTGACAGAAAATTTCGAACTGAGAATGTTCTTCATAAGAAAAGTACTTTTCAATTACCCCAAGTTCCCTAAAAATAATATGCCTTACAAAATAAGTCTTGTAAATTATTTTAATTCCACCAATACAAATTATATAACTAATTTTTAAAAATATTCTATTTAAATTCAGTTAAAATTTTTTAAAACTCTATTATTTAAATTCTCTATGGAACTTTGAGAAGTAAAACAGAAAACACTATAAATATGATGACACAAGCATTAGTATTTCTGTTTTTTTTTTTTTTTTTTTTTTTTTTTAAGACGAAGTCTTGCTTTGTTGCCCAGGCTGGAGTGCAGAGACATCATGTTGGCTCACTGCAAGCTCTGCCTGCCTGGTTCACGTGATTCTCCTGCCTCAGCCGAGTAGCTGAGGTTACAGGTGTGCACCACCCTGCTCAGCTAATTTTTGTATTTTTAGTAGAGACGGCATTTCACTATATTGGCCAGGCTGGTTTCAAACTCCTGGCCTCAAGTGATCCTCCTGCCTTGGCCTCCCAATGTGCTGGGATTACAGACGATTTCTGGTTATTTTTAAAAATCTGAGATGCAGGGAAAAAAATTTTCACAAATCCTACTTTTTAGTTAGGTGTTGACAATAATTATACTATGTATGAGCACTGTGGAGATATTCTAGCCATAAGACCTGTAAAGTCAGAAACTTGTGCTTTAAAAAATAGCTTTTTCACTTCAAGTTTCCTCAAAGCCCAAAAAAATAGCCTAAAAATAATTATTTTTTATATTTTAATTTCTTTTTTTTTTTTTTTTTGAGACAGAGTTTTCATTCTTGTTACCCAGGCTGGAGTGCAATGGCGTGATCTCAGCTCACCGCAAGCTCTGCCTCCTGAGTTCAAGCAATTCTCCTGCCTCAGCCTCCTGAGTAGCCGGGATTACAGGCACGTGCCACCATGCCCAGCTAATTTTTTATATTTTTAGTAGAGACGGGGTTTCACCATGTTGACCAGGATGGTCTCGATCTCTTGACCTCTGATCCACCCGCCTCGGCCTCCCAAAGTGCTGGGATTACAGGCTTTAGCCACCGCGCCCGGCCCCTTATATTTTAATTTCAGTTAACTTTATCATTTTTAATGTGAGTCAGCAGTATAAAGTAAAATACACCTGTTTATACTAAGATTTTCCAGCAAATCTTAAATAACTGAAAATTATAAAGTATAATGTTTTAAAATTTTTCTTAAAAACAAACAAAATTTCAAACCATGGAAACAACTGGCTCCAAAAGTTTATCTCCAGGAACATCCATCCATGTCATTTCAATGGCACCAGGGTCACCTGGAGAGCAAGGTGTTAGCAGATCATCTACAACACAGTTAGGATCAGCTCGGGAAGGTCCGCGAACCTGAAATAAACAGTAATCTGAAATATTTATTTAAACAAATTGAACATTAAGAATTAATCCATTATCAGGAAAGTTAAAATGTGTAATAGTCTTGTATGTTTTATTAGAATGTTTACTTTCTGAAAAAATGTTAAGAATATACAACAAAAAGTAGTTACCCCTGGGTAAAGGAATGGATTTTGGCTGCTTTTAGTTTTTTGCTTTTATTTTGAGAGGGAGTCTCGCTCTGTCACCTAGGCTGGAGTGCAGTGGCACAATCTTGGCTCATTGCAACCTCTGCCCACTACCACCTCCACTTCCTGGGTTCAAGTGATTCTCATTTCTCAGCCTCCCAAGTAGCTGGGATTACAGTCACGTGCCACCACACCCAGCTACTTTTTTTGTATTTTTAGGAAAGACAAGGTTTTACCATGTTGGCCAGGATGGTCTTGATCTCCTGACCTCGTGATCTGCCTGCCTTGGCCTCCCAAAGTGCTCGGATTACATGCATGAGCCACCACACCAAGCTGCTTTTAGTTTTTTTCCCAATGCTTTTCTATGTTTTGAAATTTCCTACAATAAACTATTTACTTGACCATAGAAGATGAGTTAAAAAAAAAAAAAAGATATAGTTAACTGTGGCTAAGCCTTCTCTTTTTCCCCTCTAGTGCTTAGTAAGTGGTAGTAATGTTAGAGACCAAAAACAGATACATTAAAAAATTCTCAGAAGTTTTTCTATAGCTGAGAAACTTAAAGGTTGTAGCATAAACTTAACAGTATTTCGGTAATTAAATGGCTGAAGAGTGGATGAGTATTGTATCACTTTATTATCAGAAAGGACTTCAAAATAGCATTATCATTCCCATCTTAGAGATGATAAAAATGAGCCTTAAAGAAGTAATAGAATTTGCTCAAGGAGGTATAGTAAATGGTGCCAGACTTCAAATTCAGATTTTAATTCAAGCTTGTAACTTAAAAATCTTATTGTGGTATATGACAAACATACATATGTGACTTATTATTAAAAGCGACTTACCTTTTTAAAATGAGTAGCTGACTGTACTTTTCTAACAGGCTGCATAAGTGCATCACGTACAATGATACTTATATCTGCCCCTGAATATCCATCTGTTTTCTTCCCGAGTTCCCGAAAGTCTGCTTCTGTTAGACTGTTCTGAGTGGTCCCCAGGTGCAGTTTAAACATTGCTGCTCGGGCATGGGGTTCAGGCAAAGGAATATAAATTCGTTTCTCAAATCTTGAAAGAGAAATTACATCAAGAATATATTTTAATTGAAAATCGGTATTTGCAAGAAGAAACAGATATTAAGTGGGCCTGTATGTGCCAAAGTTAAATATATATATTGAGGTTAGATAAGGGAAGAGAATCCAGAACACATTAAAAACAAATAAAATCAAAATGGCCTGTAAGCCAGTCTGGAGTGGTTGAGTCTTTCTTACATGATTTTTGGGTTATTCTGGCCACAGTGTTCATATATCTGGAATTCATGAAATAAAAAGACATGTCCTACAGGATTACAGTTTCCCACAAAATTGTACTCTGAATTCCTGTTCAAGGGACTAATGATTAACAATATAAAACAGGAGTAGAGATGACACAGCAATTCTCTACATTCAAAATATAATTAACTCAGTCTCACAGGATATATATTTATTACACAAAATGTCAACTTGAATGAATACATCTAGAACAAACAATCCTATATTATAAAGAATAAATACTATGTTTCATTAACGGTATTTTTGCTTGCCTTCTTAGAATTTCAGTACTTGTGAGATAGAGAAGCAGGGATGAGGGATAATTTAAGTGGTCCGGACAGACTTTTTCCTCCAGCTAACTCTCTGTGGCAATGAAAAGAATTTAAAGTTTCCATTGTCTCTAGAGATGGGTGCAGAATAAGGCCATTTTTTCAAATACAGCCTTTCCTTTCTTGGTACTGAATGGTAAGCTAGCATGCTGGCAAATCATCAAGTGAATGGGATAAAAGTGGCAAAAACGGAAGTGCTAATTTTTACCATAAAAAAATAAATGAATGTAATAACAAACTGTGCAGAGTGAAAAAGAGTCCGTACACCTTTCCTAGAGCTGAAGTCATATATATATATATATATATATATATATATATATATATATATATTCTTTTATCTTTTTTTTTTTTTTGAGACGGAATCTCACTCTGTTGCCCAAGCTGGAGTGCAGTGGCACAATCTTGGCTCACTGTAACCTCCACCTCCTGCGCTCAAGCAATTCTCCCGCCTCAGCTTCCCAAGTACCTGGGACTACAGGTGTGCGCCACTATGCCCAGATAATTTTTTTGTATTTTAGTAGAGACGGGGTTTCACCATGTTGCCCAGGGTGGTTTCAAATTCCTGAGCTCAGGCAATCCGCCTGCCTCAGCCTCCCAAAGTGCTGGGATTACAGGTGTGAGCCACTGTAATCCCAGCCACCCGGCCTGACCTAAAGTTTTTACTAAAAAAAAAAATATCTTGGCCAGGCGCAGTGGCTCACACCTGTAATCTCAGCATTTTGGGAGGCCAAGGTGGGTAGATCACAAGGTCAAAAGATGGAGACCATCATGGCCAACATGGTGAAACCCCATCTTCTACTGAAAATACAAAAATTAGCTGGGTGTGGTGGTGTGTGCTTGTAGTCCCTACTCGGGAGGCTGAGGCAGGAGATGCGCTTGAACCCAGGAGGCAGAGGTTGCATTGAGCCAAGATCGTGCCACTGCACGCCAGCCTGGCAACAGAGCGAGACTCCGTAAAAACAAAAACAAAAAAACTTAACCTGGTTATCTTATTTTGACTTACAGAATTGCCATTTTGCTTAAATTTTATATGAATGGTTTTTACTGAATTATCAAACTATGTTTGCAAATTTCTAAAGCACCAGTACCCACCAAGCTTAATCAGACCAAAAGGCAAGTATTAGGTAATATATTTTCTAATATGAAAGACTGAAGTATGTCGAAATCTTGCTATCTTTGATAAAGTAGGGAAACAAGCAAATGACCACCCTTCTCCCCCTCAAAGCAGGGGAGCAACAGGGTTAGAGCACACTACAAATATTTTGAAAAGCTGTTAGAATGCCTCCTCACAAGACAAAGATAATTATCTACTTGTTACAACTGCAGTGAGAAATAAGGTATTTACTATATTATCCTACCTTCGCCTAATGGCAGAATCCAGAACCCAGGGTATATTTGTAGCTCCCAGAACCAAAATTCCATCATTGTCTACACCAACTCCTGCATAAAAATAGGTTATGCTTTAATTAATTTGTCATTTTGGTGTTCTTTAAACCTCTTCCATATATTCTGTTAAGAAACGTGGTGCTTTACCATTAAAGTACCTCATCTTGAGAGTCTGTCTTCGGAAAAAAAAACTATTTAATCAAATATCACCTTACAGCAATATAATTAAATATATTATGATGCAATATGATGCAATCAAATCTCCTAGATTGTGGACAAATACTATTAACATTCATTTCAAAATATTTCTTGAAATATTTCATTTGAAGTCTACATATAGATTTTACTGATGTTGTGCCTTGTACATTATAAATGAATATACTAAATCTCTTTATTATTTATGTCAGTGAGTCCTACAAGATAATTACAACTGGGTAAAAGTTACATATGCATATGGAAGGCAATCAGAATGAAACATGGCAAAATGAAACAGTTTGTTAGAATGGAGAAATTCTGCTTGAATTTTTCATTGTTACGAAATTTAAAAAATGACTTTAAAAATCAGTAACATTAAATTAGCAGGGCATGATGGTGCGTGCCCCCATAATCCCAGCTACTAAGGAGACTGAGGCAGGAGAATCGCCTGAATCCAGGAGGCGGGGGTTGCAGTGAGCCAAGATTGCACTACTGCACTCCAGCCTGGACTGCAGACAGAGTGAGACTCTGTCTCGAGGAAAAAAACCAAACAAACAAAATCAGAAACACTACCTTGCATCTGCACTAGGAACTCCGTCTTAATTCTACGTGCAGCTTCACTTTCATTTTCACTTCTTGAACCACACAAAGAATCAATTTCATCAATGAAGATAATAGAGGGCTTGTTCTCTCTGGCAAGTTGGAATAAATTCTTAACCAGTCTAAAAATAAATACAAACTTTAAGTCTCTAAAAAATAGTAAAAGATCAAAGCAATATACTAATATTACAAGAACTCCATAGATTAAAAAGCCTAATCACGTTTCAGGTACAGAAAATAAGAATGCTACAACTGGATGATTTACTTTATGATTTAGTAGGTTGTACATATATGCTATCTTGTCCCACAAAATAAAGTCCAGATTAAAGACTGATTTGACAGAGAAGTGACTACCAATATTACATCACTTCTCTGAATATCCATGAGTAATGTAAGAAATCTATTAAGGACTGATACAGTGATTACAGGCAAAGAAAAAACTTTAAAAAACTGATTTATGACTTACTTTTCACTTTCACCTAGCCACTTAGAAACAAGATCAGAGGAAGATATTGAAAAAAATGTTGAGTTGTTGGCTTCTGTTGCTACAGCTTTAGCTAAGTAGGACTTTCCTGTTCCAGGTGGCCCAAATAATAGGATTCCCCTCCAAGGTGTTCTCTTGCCTAAAATTTACATTTGGAAAAAAACAGCATGAGAATTTCAACAAGTAACTGCAGTTACCTCTGACATGATCCATACTGAAGAATACTCTGAAAAGATTTTCACTCTAAAGCTATAAGAATTAAAACGCTATTTAAAAAATAAATCATATATTTTGTTTCTTCCGGCGACTACTTTATCAAAAATATATAATATAAGCCTTCTAACAGAAAGTACATTTGTTTGCTCACTTATTTATTCAACCAATATGTATTAAAACCATGGCATGTGCACAGGCAAAAGGATTTCTGCCCAGCAGGGAGTCTACTAGGGGAAAAGAGTTCAGTTAAAGGGTACTTTCTGATCATCTACTATGTGCATGGCTTAATGCCAGAAATACTGTACAAAAACTATATCCATAAAAAATGGGCAGCTAGAAGAGAATTTTCTTTCAGTATTTATGCCCTTGGGAAGAGTGAACCTAACAAAGTTTGGATAACTTGTGAGTTTCTACTAAATTCTTGATTCCAAAGGAAAGCACAGGTTAATGTTATAGGTAGCAGTTTCATGGTTGGGTAACAGTAAGGTCATACTACCTTAAATCCTAGTTTTGCCAAAATATAACCAGTAAATACATCAGCTCTTTGTGCTTCAATTTTGCTAATGAGCAATGATAATCCTACCTAAAATAAAACAGTCTGGGTTACAGCTGGCAGTAAACTATCAAACACACATTTAAAAAATTGCAGCCAGGCGCAGTGGCTCACGTCTGTAATCCCAGCACTTTGGGAGGCCGAGGTGGGGAGATCAGAAGGTCAGGAGCTTGGGACCAGTCTGGGCAACTGGTGAAACCCTGTCTCTACTGAAAATAAAAAAAAATGGCCGAGTGTGGTGGCGGATGCCTGTAATCCCAGCTACGTGGGAGGCTGAGGCAGGAGAACCGCTTGAACCTGGGAGGCAGAAGTTGCAGTGGGCAAGACTGTGCCACTGCACTCTAGCCTGGGCAACAAAAGCAAAACTCCATCTCAAACAAACAAACAAAAAAAACAAATCCTGCTAGGTGCAAACTATGGATCTGTACACAGTATCTGCAAAAGAATGATATGCAGATGACTAATACTGTTCACTTACTGTTATGAAAGCAACTATTACTTGAATTTCATTTTCCTATTTTAAACGTATATATTTACCAGTGTTCTGAGTGTGGTACATATACCGCTGGTACAACATGAAACATTTTTAGGTGGTATATACTTTTTATTTAAATAATTATATAGAGTATATTAGAAAAACTTTTTTTCCCACTTATAACAAGCACACAGCAGTCTGTTCAATAACATCACTAAGTAAAAATATGTGAGATGATTTAAAGTTCCGATATAGGCAAAATAATCTCTGATGTTAGAAGTCGGGAGAGAGATGACCTCTGGGGAGGAATGAGGCAGAAGGCACCTGCTGGGTCCCTGGCAATGCTGTTATTTCTGGATGCTTGATGACACTGGCATGCTTGCTTTGTGATAATTAGGGAACCCCAACATCCAGGGGCTCCTGCATGTGTCTGTATATTTATGCTATACTCTAATAAAAATGCTGTTCTAAAAATTAAGCAAAGAAAAACACTAAAAATTAGTAATGGTACACATACATGGAAAAATTCATGAAGATGATACATAAATGACTCATGTTTGAGAAAAACTGGTACAAGTAATATACCATGAGTTCAGCCATATTTTTGTGTTTTTATAGGATTATGATGTCAACTTTTACACTGTTAGTTTCACATTCCTGAAGTTAGGTTGCAAACTGCACCTTGAAGCTAGGTAGACAGTGTGTGCCCTACAAGCTCTTTGCTCTTTATCACTGCTCTATACCATATGACTATCTGGACTGTTCAGTCTGAGACCAACATTACAGATTTGCTGTTGACATAACCAACATGTTTATAAAAAGAAAAACCTCTGTCTGACTGTCAGATTGTGGGTGTGGCCATATTACAGACACAGGCTATCAGACAAAGGATAATAAAAAGGAATGGTTTAGCACAGGCATATCACTTACTGCTGGAACTACAACTTGTAAGTTTCTCCAGATGGTAAGTCAGCAATATTCTCTTCACAGTGATAATGAAATGTCCTCTTGCTACTAAGGGATATGCACTTCCTCTGAAACTGTTAAGTGATTCTTATTCCTCTTTTCAAGAAATGGAAATGCTCTTTAAAAATTAATATGTAACCATTGCAAAAAATTCAGATGAAAGTCAAAAGTATAAATTTTCTATAATCTTATTCCTAGGCATACATTAGTATTTCTGTGTCAACCCATCGATACTTCTCAGCAAACACACTTAACAAAAATGGAATCATACTATAAAGGTTATAACTTGCTTTTTGATCTTTCTAATAGATGTGGACATTCTTCAATAAAATACAATGCAGATTTCAATTTATTAATATATACATTCTGTTTTACTGAGTACATAGTATTCCACTGCATGTTGGTGAATTACCCTACTGGTCGATATTTAGGTTGTTTTACAATATATATACACTGCAAATATGGATATGTATAAGAAATAAAACATATTTGTGTAAAGATATATCACCACCTTTTAACAGTCATAATTTAAGATAATTCATTAGTGACAAAAATGACAATGTTTCACCTCAGTCATCAATGAACTTTTAAAAAATCATGAAATAAAATTATTTAAGTTATCTCACCTGTAAAAAGATGAGGAAATTTAATAGGCAGTATCACAGCTTCTTTAAGTGCTTCTTTGGCTCCTTCAAGTCCAGCAACATCACTCCATTTCACATTTGGTCGTTCTATAACGATGGCACCTACAAAAAATTGTTATCTTTAAATTAAGAAAGACTATTTCACCAAGGTTAGAAGACAACATGAAATAATGATGTTAAAGAAATGCATTACAAAATTGTCTGGGAAAGTCTTATGGACTAACCATCTTTTTGAAACAGTGTGAGGAGGAAGCAGGTGTTAGGGAGCAGTCAGTAGGACTGGGAATCAGGTGGATGGCTAGATAACCTGGGGCATGTTGCTTTACCCTTCTGTTGCAGCTTCCTCATTAGTGAAATGAAAATAATATCATTTGCCCAAACTACTTAGATAGGTTGGTGCAAAAATCAAATGACATAATGAATATTAGAGGGTTGCGAAAAGCACCAAATGTTCCATCAGGTGGTTATATTTGGATACACTGATTTTGGAGTATCAAAAGTACTTGTTCTACCATTTCTCCTGTTAACTAAAAGAAAAGGTCATCTAACCCTCTCAACCACTGAAAAAACATATGCTTAGAAATTTAACTCAAGATAGGCAGACAGAAGGGAGAAGAAAATGGAGAGAGGTTAAGGGAAGAATGGAAGCAGATGACAGGAAAGAGAGAAGGTATACCCCTTTAGATTTGCAATACTGTCACAAGATTTGTCAGAGTTTCTATTTGGCTTCTAAATAGATTTATTTACAATTTTTGTTATTTAACAAAGTTACCTCACAGGGAAGATTTAGCTTTTGAATGTAGTATACTCAAAAGCCACAGCAATTACTGCAGTAAGAGTCCAAGAAGGGTAATTTTCTAGAATATGGAAATTGTTCCACTATAAACTATGAAACAGCCTGTTCTAAGGTGACATCTAGTTGTCTTAAGTATAGCAAAACATCACCGCTTACATAATCTATTACTATATGAAATCAGTTCTACTGATTGCTGCTTCTTATTAGGAAAGATAATCTGTTGTTCTAAGACTCAGCAACTTACTTCCCTAAATTATGAAAATCTTTAGCTACTAGATTAAAATCAAATAAAACCATGAACATTTTGTATTCCAAAAGTTCAGACTACTAAAAAGTAAGAAAAAAGTAAATTCACTTTGTCTTTTTTATGTTTCATTAAGATTAGTAATCCCAGGATTTTGTGTCAGTTAAACAAAAGTAAACTTACTTCACATATGTACACCATCTGGCTAACTCAAGATTTCTGCTACAAATTTAAAATATTTGGCTTCTAAATAGATTTGTTTACAAATTTTGTACAATTTTGCTGTCATATATAACTAATATTTTTAAGTTAAAGGTTGACTTTGGAATGTTTACTGATAAACAATCTCATACTAGACATGGTTTTCAAAAAGTAGGGATGGGATTACTGAAAAATGCAAACAAAACAAATGGAATGTCCTTCCAATGATATAAATGTATCCAGACTTTCCATACTATTTATTACACTAGCATATTATTTAATCACAAAAAATTCACTGAATAAAATTAGCTAACAGAAAACTCAAATGACAAACTGATTTTTAATTTTAACAAATATACATTTAATATTATAATCTAAAATGAAAGTAAAAGATTAAAAATACTGTTCAAAAAAAGAAGAAACATTCAAAAAAGATATAATAGTATAAAATCCAGCAGCAAATCATTAAATTAAAAAATAGGGGGGAAAAAAAGGGTATTTAAATACAAAAGGCTGGCAGTACACAGTGGCTCACGCCTGTGTAATCCCAGCACTTTGGGAGGCTGAGGCAGGTGGATCACCTGAGGTCAGGAACTGGAGACCAGCCTGGCCAACATGGCGAAACCCTGTCCCTACTAAAAGTACAAAAATTAGCCCACCATGGTTGCGCACACCTGGAATCCAGCTACTTGGGAGGCTGAGGCAGGAGAATCACTTGAACCCGGAAGGTGGAGGTTGCAGTGAGCTGAGATTGCACCACTGCACTTCAGCTTGGGCTACAAGAGCGAAACTTCACCTCAAAAATAAAATAAAATAATAAATAAAAGGCTAGGACTCCTTTCATACTCTATTTCATCCTGAAATTCCAAATACATTTCCTCATTTAAATGTTTTAAGTATTTTTATTTATTTATTTATTTATTTATTTTTTACATTTTTGGCTCTTATCATAACTGACAGGGAATTTAGAGAAATCCCTATTAAAAATTGGTTGTATCGGCCAAGTGCGGTGGCTCACAATTGTAATGCAAGCACTTTGGGAGGCTGAAGCGGGTGACTCACTTAAGCTCAGGAGTTTGAGAGCAGCCCGGGCAACATGGTAAAACCCCATTTCTTTAAAAAAATAATAATAATAATTAGCCAGCATAGTGGTGTGCGCCTGTGTTTCCAGCCACTCAATGGGCTGAGGCGGGAGAATCCCTTGTGCCCAGGAGGGTGAGACTGCAGTGAGCTGTGACTGTGCCACTGCACTCCAGCTGCGCAACAGAGTGAGACCCTGTCTCAGGATAAAAAAAAGAAAAAAGAAAAAAATATTGTATCTTTTTCAAAATTTTTAAAGATATACAACCGAGTTTTACCTGGGGCAGGTGGGGGAAGGAAGCAAAACCAAAACTAATAGAGCAGACAAAGTGTCTTGCTTTACAACTGGAATAAGGCTGCCTGGCACAGATCACTGTGTTACCCAGTAAACGCCAACTGAGTGCGCAGTGTGTGCCAGCAGTTTCAGGTGGTGGGGACACAGCAATGTAAACTCAAGTTTTTGCCCTTGGACTGTATCTACCACTGAAGTTCTTGGCATCTAAAGATGTTCTCTAACCTCCTTACCTAATCCGATGTCAACATATTATCCTTACAGTGTTTTCCTATACATCCCAGTAGGGTAAGCAAGACAAAAATACTACCAAAAGGAAGACACTAGTACAGCAAGGCTAAAAGTTTGGCTAAGGTTGGTATTTTCACTATTCAGTAACCAAGGCTGAACTTACAGAATGGAAATCCTTCCCAGATATGCATTCTATTTGGTAAGATTCAAATGAACAGAACACATACTACCAATGGGTGAGCAAAAACTTCAATCCGAAAAATTGTTAATTTATTTCTAAAAATAATTAAATCTCGGCAACTGATGGAGCCAACCAATAAACAGATGCCTTTTTAGATAAACAGAACTACCATTTATTGAGTCCCTAGACTTCATCAGATATATTAGGTAGTTTTTACACTGTCGTTAATCTTAAAACCCTGAAAGGAAGCTATTGCTCTTTTCTGTTGTAGAGACGGGGGACTCTGACTCTGAGAGTTTCAGTCATTTGCCCACAATTAGAAAGTTTCTAAGTGGCAGACCCTTGAATAGAATCAAGATCTGAATGGAGTCAAAAACCTACGTCCTCTCCATTATGCCACTATGCTACAGAGAGCAGAATGAAAGGGCTTTACAGGTGTGGAAAGTAAACACAGAAAGCTTAAAGACTTAAATGTAAACAGAGCGCTGAAAAGCAGATGAAGAAGAGCAGGTAAGAAAATAAAGCATCAATCAATGAGCTACAGCAATGGCAATAAAAGCCACGTGTAAGTCCTAACTTCTTCCGCTCCTCTCACAGTAGCAAATTTCAATACTATCAAATTTTGTAGTGTGCTTATAGTATAAACGTTACCTTCTGTAAACGGGGGCAAATAAACAAAATGAAAAAGCAAGTTGACTGAGAGCCTTTTAAAGGCAGATATAAAGGCGACAAAGCTTTTACTATACAAAAAAGACCAAACCATGATGCTAGAGGCCAAACCCTGGGAAAACACTAAACAAAACCAGCACAGGACTACTGGGAACCAAAGCCAGTTCTTGAACCTCATTTAAATATAGAGGGAGAACAAAAACCATTCATATAGACAATTTACTTTGAGTATTTTTAATAGGATAGTAAATTTAAAAAATGAAATCTAAAGCAACCTTGAAGTTGATTCTGTAGTTTCTTTTTTTCAGGATCATCAGATTCTCCTTCCCCATCACTGTCATTCCTAATAAAAAGAATTTAATATATTCAAATGATCACTCATTGCTATCAAATAAGGCAAAAATGAAGGAAAAATTAACCTGAAATATCTGCAATTTAAGTGGCAAAATCAGACATTTACATGAAAAATTACGCTTACTTAAAGAATGTAGTAAATAAAAAGGAAGCAGGCACATTATCATCAACAGAGAATCATCTACAGGAAAGGGACAGAAAGACCAAAATGAAGTCAGGAACTAGGTCCAAATTCCCATGACGTATTTAGGTATGTATGAATTCATAAACGCATGCCCCACACATCATGCCATGAAGGATTCAAGATGAATTACAGGAGAGTTGCAAACAACAAACAGTAAAAATATCAGGACTGGGCAAGATATAAATTAGAGCAAGAAGTCACATTAGGAGGAAAAAAATCTGGAACACTAATTGTCTAAGGTACAAAGGTCCACAGCCCTTAGTCTGGGGGTTCTGAAGGACAGAGGAAACTGACAGTAAACTCAATCCAAAGAACAAGTGGATCGATCAAGGCGTTTCATATCTAGGAATCTGTCTCCAGGAGATAATTTTAAACAAGTTCAAGGATTTGACCATAAGGATAATCATACCCATACTGTTTGCAAAAGAAGAAAAAGAGAAGTAATTTAATATTTAATTATAGGGACTAGCATATGACAGGATACACTGCAACATTTAAAAGTGATGTAGAAATAGTTTATTGGGGCCAGGCGTAGTGGCTCACGCCTGTAATCGCAGCACTTTGGGAGGCCGAGGCCGGTGGATCATGAGGTCAGGAGTTCAAGACCAGCCTGGCCAATATGGTGAAACCCCATCTCTACTAAAAATACAAGAATTAGCTGGGCATGGTGGGGCACACCTCTAGTTAGTTCCAGCTGCTCGGGAGGCTGAGTCAGGAGAACTGCCTGAACCCAGGAGGCAGAGGTTGCAGTGAGCAGA
This sequence comes from Saimiri boliviensis, assembly GCF_048565385.1. Lineage (NCBI taxonomy): Eukaryota > Metazoa > Chordata > Mammalia > Primates > Cebidae > Saimiri > Saimiri boliviensis. Next base: position 15,663,736 of record NC_133461.1, on the reverse strand, counting down.
GACTGTGCCACTGCACTCTAGCCTGGGTGACAGAGTGAGACTCTGTCTCAAGAAAAAAAAAAAAAGAAAGAAAGAAAGAAATACTTTATTGAAGATGTTTCCGATGCAATGTTAAGTAGAAAAGTGATAAAGCCAAAAATAAGGCTTTATAACATTTTTAAGACAATAACAAGTAGGTATAGCCCTGGTACTGCTGGGCATTTCTCCTAGTGATCCAAGTCTGATTGCCTGGCCCCACTCTTCTATACGGTAATATCCTAAAATATATCCCTTTTTGCTTGTATTAGCCAAAGAGGGTCCTACTGTTTGTAAGAAAGACTGCTATTCAGTACAGGAATCATCTCAGGAGAGATCCTTACAGGGTTTTCAAGCAAGACCAGAAGAGCTTCTGTGGACAAAGGAAGAGAGAAGCTTCTGCTGGCCAGGGAGTTTCAGTGAAAACTGGAGGTCCCGGGCAGTCAAGGTCAACTAAATTCTTCCCAATATTTTCATTTCATGTTTAAAGTCCCTGTCTTATAGTTAATGTCCTCACTTTCATATAAGAATCCCTAAGTTGAAATTCAACAATCTATAAGATCAGACTATCATCTGATTTTTGTTATGTCAATGCTATAGGTAAAGATTAATGTCTTAAGGTGTCACAGGAACTCCCTGGTTCCCTGACTGCATCTTGAACAGAGAATATAAACCTTGAGTTTGAGCTTATAATTTCCTTCAAACTCTGCCACATAGTGTGAAGCAGCAAGTCAATGCTAGTTCTTATATTCCTCATGTCCTTCAAAATGGTCCATGGTAGCAGCCATGAAGCCCCCAAAGCACTGCCTAAAAGGCACTTCATTCCTTGTGACCACAGGGTATTATCTAAGCAACCTGCGCCACTGCGTACCATAAACAATGAACAACACATCCTCTAAAGCTGAGCAGAATCTTGCTGCTTTCAAACCCAACCAGGCCAGCTTAACTCCATCCCAAAGTCTCATGTTCTTAAGGGTGTGTTACCTGGAACTACCAGCATCTATTAATAGAAGAGCCAGAGAGGATGTGGTTAGAATATATTCTCAGTACTGAGCACAAACTTGGAATGCATATGTCATGTGCTGAATAAACAAATTCTGCATCTAGAAGTGATACATTCCCTCATCCAGGGAGACATGCCAAAAATCGGTTTTAGTGTTTATAAGTTATGCTGTGTTGTTTTCTTTACAATGACAACATAAAGCAAATCTAGTGCAAATTCACATCAAAAAATGTTGCATAAGATTTCTGAAAGAAATTTACATTGTTGGAATTGCTTTTCATTTTTCCCATGTGGCCAAAGATTTAACTCGCAGGTCATTCCTATAATCTTAAACTTCGATATTAGCTAACGGCCAGGGCACTGAGTGCTATTCCTACAAGCATTCTCCCCTACTACTAGCAAGCACTTAAGAAGGGTTGTTTGAGGAATATCATCCATTAAGCTTGGCAAACTAGGGGTCAGCAAACTTTTTTTTGTAAAGGACCAACCAAGTAAATATTTTTGGTTTCGTGGGCCATACAGTCTCCACACAACCATGGAACTTTGTTGTTATTGCATGAAATCAGCCCTAGACAACAATATGCAAAAGAATTGACAAGGATGTGTCCTCATAAAACTCCCAAAAACAGGCAGCTGGGCAGCTTTGGCCTATGAGCCAGTTTGCCGACCCCCGGTTTAATCAAAAGAAATTTATTTCACAAATTGAAAGCTAAAACCTATAGTAAAATCGAACAATTTTAAACACATACCCCTTCTCATCCGCTGGACTCGGCTGTCCCTCTTTCACTGGCTTCTGCGCTTTCTTCTCTTTATTTTTCAGGTACTCCTTTAGTTTTTCTGCTCTATCAAGATACTCTGTACACTTTGCCCTGATGCTTTGCTTGGCTTTATCACCCTGTGCTTCATCTGTTAAAGGGAAATGAGAGAGATTTTTCTCCATTAGTATTCTATGCAGAAAGGGGTGAACTCTCATATATTTTTTAAACAAGGAAATTCTATGTTGGGAGAAGGAGAAAATATCACCTCTAATTCATCCTAGCCAATGATGGATCATACCTCTTTTCTACTCCCTCCCTCAGCAGGGTTGGAGACCTACAGTGGGTCTGAGTCAGAAAACAATGTGAGGCCAGGCACAGTGACTCACGGCTGTAATCCCAGCACTTTGGTTGGCTCAGGTGGGCGGATCACGAGGTCAAGAGATCGAGACCATCCTGGCCAACATGGTAAAACCATGTCTCTACTAAAAAAAAAAGTTAGCTGGGCATAGTAGTGCGTGCCTGTAGTCCCAGCTACTCGGGAGGCTGAGGCAGGAGAATTGCTTAAACCCAGGAGGCAAAGGTTGCAATGAGCCAGTATCATGCCACTGCACTCCAGCCTGGTGACAGAGCAAGACTGTCTTAAAAAAACAGAACAACACAATCTGAGCAAGACAGTAGGGTATTTTAAGTTAATGTTAAATAATAGAAAATTATTTAATATTCCTAAGGTTTCATACACTTCCCTTACAATTTTGCAGATAGTTCCAAGTTGCTTGTCTTATACAAACCCAATTATAAGAAAAATGAATAGAAGGAAAGCAATATTAATCGATGGAAATCCCATATATTCTCTGTAACATCAACATCATAATTTTACTACGTAAAGGGCTCTGTCAGAGCTGTTTCAAAGTGAACTTTGGCAACACATGAAATAGATGGGATGAGCCCCCCATAGCTTACAGGTTATGAGTCATTCTTAGTTTCACTTTAACGTAAAACCTCAAAACTAAATGGGAGAAGCTCAAAAGAAACTCTTCAATCGAGGGCAAAGGTTTTTGTCCATTTTGTTCTATTGTATCCCCAGTGCCTACAACAGTGCCTGCTACATAATAAACATGCAGTTTGTATCTGTAAAGACACAAATAAAATGTCTCCCAACCTATTTTCCACTGGCTACACTACATTTTAAGATGTTTAGGTATAAAAGTAATCACTATGATGGCTGCCACATTTGCTAAGTCTCAGTATTTAAAAATCACTAGAAAGAAAGTGGAAGTTTTTTAAACAAATGGATAGGTTAGAATTTTCAAATTTTTAGATACGAAATAGAATAATTTTTTCTTTTTGTGTTTTTAAATCAAAAACAACCTATGGCCTCACATTTAACGACATGGAGAAAATACTGCACAGCATGTTGGTAGAGCTGCAGGGCTTCTTCGTAGTTCCCAGCCTTGTCTTCTTGTGCTGCTTTGCTAGCCAGATCAATCGCTTTCTGTTTGAGGGAGGCAAAATAACTACATTTAAATCAAAGCATAAACAAAAATTTGAAGTGAATAATCATGTTGAAAGTTTTTTTAAAAAAGCTAAGCAGCTTGCTGGGCTTTAAAGAAAACAAACAAAAATAAGTAAAAAATAAATAGCTACTGTAAAAAAATCATTTTTTTCTAATTCACAATTGTATTTTATTATAAATTATAGGTTGATAGGATGCAAATTACATTTGTTATATTAATAAATGCCACTGAATATTACTTTAGTACCAATCACTAACATTTACACATAATTTTCACCTAGCTAAGTTAAATTTAGGAATAATAAGAAATAGAATAATCTGAAAATTCAAACTAAAGCATTTAGGGAAATTTTCAAATATTAAATGCTACTTTAATCTAAAAAATATAACAACAGTGGAAATGTAAATAGGGTGAAATCCCTTCAGAAGCAAGGGGTCAATGAAATATCAAGAATCTAAAAAATACTCATATATTTCAATTTAGTAATGAACTAAAAGATTCACTGAGCAAAGACATTAACCAGAGAGGTCTTTTAAACAACAAAAACAAAACCTGCAAACTTAAATCCTAAAGGATGCCACAAAACAGAGTATCAAAGGATCACTAAAATAACATTGAAAAATACTTGTAATAACATGGAAAATGTTTATAATGGGCATTTAAAAAAAGCAGGACACAACTTCTTATATGTAGCATGAATTTATTTGAAACAATAGCAAAAAAAGCAGCACGGGAAAAAGATGGGAAGGAAATTTAACAGAGCTTATCTCTGATAAAACTTCATTGATTTTTTATTTTCTACTTTTTCACATCTTCTAAAAAATGTCCATAAGGAACATGGACTACTTCTGTAGTATTTTTTTAAAACCTCCCAGAAATAAATCCATACTAATAAAGCCAAGAGATTTTTGAAAATGATGAAAAAAGCCAGTCAATGGCACCGAGTCAGTCTTTGTAAGAAGCGGTGCTAGAGCAACTAGACACCCATAAGCATACACCTAAAAGAATCTTGACTTAAACTTAATACTTCAGAAATTAACTCAAAAATGGATCACAGAATCAAACATAAAAATACAAAATTTATATTCTTATTTATTTTGTTGAGAAGGGATCTGATCTCACTATCTTGCCTAAGCTGGCCCCAAACTCCTGGGTTCAAGTGATCATCTTGCATCAGCCTCCCCAAGCAGCAAGACCACAAGTACAAACCACTGCACCCAGCTAAAACTTTGAGAGAAAACATGGAAAACTTAGGATCTGGGGCTTGGCAAAGAGTTCTTAGATTTGCCATCAAAAGCACACTATATAAAAGAAAAAAAAACGGTAACTGGATCTTATGGTAAAACTTTTGCTCTCTAAAAGATCCTTTTAAAGGATGAAAAGACAATCTACAGACTGGGAAAAATATTAGCAAAACATATGTAACAAAGAACTAGTATCTACAATACATAAAGAACTCTCAAAATGTAACACAAATCTACACACGATAAAACTGCACAAACACACCCACACCCACACACAGAAAAACACATGAGGACAAGACTGGCAAAATGTGAGTAAGAGTTGTGGAATGTATCAATGTCAATATCCTGGCTGTGATATTGTCCCAGTTTTACAAGATGCTACCACTGGAGGCAACTGGATAAAGAGAATGTTGGATTCTCTGTATTTTTTACAACTGCATGTGAATCTATAATTTTCTCAAACTAAAATTTTCCCTTCAGGAGTTCGCGACCAGCCTGGGCAACCTGGTGAAACCCCATCTCAACTAAAATACAAAAAATTAGCTGGGCCTAGTGGCATGTGCCTGTAGTCCCAGCTACCAGGTAGGCTGAGGCAGGAGAATTGCTTGAACCCAGGAGGCGGGGGTTGCACTGAGCAGAGATCGAGCCACTGCACTCCAGCCTGGGTGACAGAGTGAGACTCCATCACAAAAAATAAAGTAAATCATTTTAAATTTTTTAGAATATGCACAGACACGTACAAATAAAGCCAGAGCATGATTTATTAAAACATTCCACCTGGGCTAATTTAGGTAGTAAAACTATTCAACAGAAATAGGTGCCCAGTAAAAAAAAAAAAAAAAAAAAAAATTAGAGTGATCATGGTTAAAGATATTAAAAAATAAGTATATATATATAAGCAAAAAATCATTCAAACAACTCAAAAACCAATTATGTGCGAGAACATTGTATTTTGGAGCAGTTGAGCATGGATTGGATACAGCTGAGCTGAGATCTGTAAATGGGAGGATCAGGTCTCAAAAAAGAAAAAATATGCATCTCAAAGGCTTAGTGGTTAAGCCACATAGCAGAAATAAATTGTTTTTCTTTTCTTTTTTTGAGACGGAGTCTTGCTCTTGTCGCCCAGGCTGGAGTGCAATGGTGCCATCTTGGCTTACTGCAACCTCCGCCTTCCAGGTTCAAGTTATTCTCCTGCCTTAGCCTCTCGAGTAGCTGGGATTATAGGTGCCTACCACCACACCCAGCTGATTTTTGTATTTTTAGTAGAAATGGGGTTTCACCATGTGGCCAGGCTGGTCTCAAACTCCTGATTTCAGGTGATCCAACCACCTTGCCCTCCCAAACTGCCGCAATCATAGGCATGAGCCCCACGCCCAGCCTAGAAATAAGTTCTTTGTTATTCTAACTATAATTTTCTTCTCAGGTGATTTTGAAATGCTGTGGCACTCACCTCTTCAGCCATTTGTTCCTCTCATTCAGTCCGGCCTTACTGCAGCACCACACTGATTTTTGTTAATCTCTTATACTGCAGTTAGTAGTATTTAAGCATCTAGCTCCAGACATGGTACTAATTAAGCCAGCCCTTCCCTGATGATTAGCATGTCCATATATGGCTTCTGAGCACTTGAAATGTGGCTAGTGTGACTGAGGAGTGGGTTTATGTAATTAAAATTAAAATAGCTACATGCAGCCAGTGTATTGGGTGGCACATGTTAAACCTTTAATCAAAGATGATGAATTAAGAGGATATGCATCTGGTTTTTTTCTGCTGATGAACGCTCCACATTTTTCATCTGAAATAAAATTAACCATGTCTGTTAGCATTTTTCATTTGAAATAAAATTAACCATGTTTTCTATGGTTAACTTTGGGGAGCTAATTATTTTATTTTTTCATTCCACAAAGCTTTACCGGAGGGATCTACACAAAGCACATCCACCCTCTTCCACAGTTTCTTGATGGACACCTTTTGCTCACTATCCTCCTGCATGACGCTGGCTACAGCTATCTCAAAGTCCTCACAGGTGACATGGACTCGCTGTTCCTTCAGGGCATACATGCTGGCTTCTCTGTACAGTATTTTCATTTCAGCCCCTGATGCTCCTCACCTAAGCTTAGCAATTTTTCTCTGGTTAATGCCCTGGTCAGTTTCATTTTCTGAGACTGGATCTTCAAAATGTCCAGTTGGAATTCAGTTTTTCTGTTGATGTGCCCTGAGTGAAGCAGCAATAACTTTGATTTCCTGGCGGCCTCCCTCTCAGCTGTCCAGTTGATTGAGAACCTCCAGCACAATGTGCAGCACTTCACTGTCCCCTCCAGAACCCACTTCCAGCAGCACCACCTTCGGTTGTGTGATATCCAGTGCTTCAGAGAGCATGGGATGCCTAACAGGTGGCTCGATCATTACTCTGATGTCCTTAATCTGCTTGTCCAGTCCACCAATCATCTCCTAAATCAAGGCTTGCATCTTATCCTTCTCCACCATCATTAGTGACATCAGTAGGTCTCCCTTGTTGGGTATGACACTGTGCAGTGTGTAGCAATCATTTCTTAGCACCACCTGGCAACTGGGTCTCTTGTCATCGATGTTGTTTCTGTCCACATCTAATCCAAACTTGCCCTTGGGATACACCTTGACTAACACTTTTTCCTTATCCATGGCCCAGACTACTTCCCCCATACAGGAGCCCTGTTCCTGCAGCAGCTGTAGCACCTCCTGCAACAGATGAACTTCTGCATTTAGTTCATTCCTTTGTGTCTGCAGCCTCTGGAGGTCTTGGCTCTTATCATTCACAATTGACTGGAATTCTTCAATCTCAGACAGGTAATACTCACAGTCTGCTGCCTGTCTTCCCCTCTTCCAGCTCCATCTGCTCTGGTCCATCAAGCGACATCTTTCCTCTTCAGCCAGAGCTAATTTTCTTTCCGAATATAATCCTCACCATCTCCCTTACTAACATCCTACCTAGTTCAGTCTGCTATCATATATGTCAAAACTCCTACCCAGCCTCATGAGTGATAAGCCTGCTCTCTCCCTTGCCATCTGAAAACATACAAGACAACCTTTGATGGCTTCTCACTGAAAACAGTAAAATCTTGATGCTACAAGCTGACCTACAAGGTCTGAAATAACCTGGGCCTTAGCTGTTTGGTTCTCCTCTGAACCGTAGAATTCTCTTGCACTCAGGCACCCTGAGCAGTTGGACTCCTCCCACCTAGAAGGCTCTTCCCTCCTTTCCCCAGAATGACGCATGATGTCTCCTTTTCAGTCCTAGTTCAAATGGCAAGTCCTCAAAGAGGCCCTCCCTAATTTGCTATAGCAAAGGCTGCACCTCATGCCTGCTCTCTGTCCCCTGCTGCACTCTCTCATTCCAGCACTGTCATTACATTTGCCTGTACACTCACTCACCAGCTATCCGCTTTAGGGAGGCAGGCTCCATGAGGACAGGACTTCGCCTTGAGCTTCCCAAGCCTAGAATGGTGCTGGCATATGACAGGTACTCAAAATTGTTTAATGAATGAAAAAAAAAATTCCCTACTGCTTTTTCAGTATCTTCTTCCTTTTGGTTACCTCACTTCTGTCATTTTTAACAACAATTTCTCTCCACTGGGTACTTCCATCAACATACAAAAAGCCCTTCTTTAAAAAGTCTTACTTGACAACAAAACACTATTCAGTGTTAGTTCTGTTTCTCTGCTACCTTTTGGAGCAAAATATCCCACCAGAGTGGCCTCTGTTCTCTTTCCCTTATCACATAATAAAACAGCTCCTATCAAGGCTCTCAAGGATGCTAGATCCAACCACCAGCTCTGTCCTCTTGATCCTTTGACAGTACTTCGCAAAGTTGATTATTTCTTCCTCCTTGGACACTGTCCTCTGCTGAGCCCCCAACCACCACTTTGCGGGTTTTCCTCCCACCTCTCTGGCAGCTCCTTCTCAGTCTCCTTCATTAGTCTTTCTCTCGTATGTGACAATGAAGTATATTCACCAGGTCTGGGCCGGGACTCACTTCTCTCTGTTTACTCCCACCCTATATGGTTTCCAGTGACTTCAGGCTGATGATCTCTGTGTGTGTGTGAGCATGCACATGGGTTTTTTGTTTTTTGTTTTTTTAATTATTTTAATTTATTGGCACCTCTCTCCCATTAGCATGTAAGCTCCGAGAGAACAGCAGTTCTATCTATTGTCCTAATTTCTTTATATTCCCAGAGTCTACCACAGTAGCTCACACAGACTGAGTGACTGTATCACCCCAGGATCAGTCAGGATCCAGTCATCAGTGTGGAAATATAAAGGTTGGGAACATGGGGAACTGTCCTTTTCCACTTAGGAGACCCAGACACATCTGCCTTAGAAAACCCCGAGAAATGGGGTAACTTCTACAATCACCTACCTCAGGAGAAAAGGTGTTCCAGGCCCTGCCTGCTGAGACCAATTCTTTCTCCTTTGTGTGGAGCTGATCCCCACCTTCCTTGGCTGACAGTTATTCCATCAATGATATGACCCTCAACCGCTCTCTCCAACCTTTCCATTTTCCCTTAGCAGGAAAATGTGTTGTCCTATCTTGGACTCTTGGCCTCATATCTGCAGAACACAAACGATACACCAACTCCCCTCAGCTCCTCGGTTCTCCTCTCCCTACATCTTACTCATCTCTTTGCCTCCACGGCAAAATCCCAAAGAATATCCATGTTCATCTCAGTTTCCTCATCTCCTATTTCTCCCACAGCAATGCTTTCTGCCTCCTGATAGCGAAACCTTATGCTTATCTCACTCCTCTCTGTAGCATTTAACACTAACAACAAATAAGCTGACTGTGTCTCCTTTCTTGGCTGTCATGACACCATTTTCTTCTAGGTCTAGCCTTTTTTCTTACAGTTTTTCAGACAGGATCTCTCTGTGTTACCCAGGCTGGAGTACAGTGGCGTGACCACTGCAACCTCTACCTCCCAGGCTCAAGCCATCCTCCACCTTAGCCTCTGGAGTAGCTGGGGCTACAGGCATGCACCACCACACCCAGCTAATTTTTGTAGAGGGGACTTCATCATGTTGCCCAGGCTGTTCTCAGAGTCCTGAGCTCAAGCGATCTGCCTGCCTCGGCCTCCCAAAAAGCTGGCATTACAAGCATGAGCCACCACGCCTGGCCTGGTTTTACTTTTGATTAATAATTCTTTTCCAGGCTCCCGTTTCTCTCTCCTCAGATGTCACTAATCCACAGAATTTCTACCTTGGTCTTTGTTTTGCCTTATTCTGCAAACTCTCCAGGATGTGACTCTGTATGCCTACAACCTCTGCTACCATTTGTATGCTAATGACTCCCAAATTCTTATTTGCAGCCGAGTCCCCTCTCCCTGGTTCTACATATATGTATGTAAATACTCACTGGATATTTCCATTTGATTGCCTCCACAAGCATCTCAAATTCAACAAGTTCAAAACCAAATTATTTTGCTTCCTTACCCTGGCCCCAAAATCTCTCCTTTTGTATTCCCAAAAACAATCCTTACTTACTAAGACACCCAAGCCAGAAGTCTGGGAGAAAACCCAGACTCTTTCTCCTCCCTCACTTTTACAATGCGGATACAGACGGATGCAGTGGCTCATGTCTATAAGCCCAGCATTTTGGGAGGCCGAGGCTGGTGGATCACCTGAGGTCAGGAGTTTGAGACCAGCCTGGCCAGTATGGCGCCCTTCTCTATTAAAAATACAAAAATTAGCTGGATATGGTGGTGCATGCCTGTAATCCTTCCTGCTACTTTGGGGGCTGAGGCAGGAGAATTGCTTGAACCCAGGAGGCAGAGGTTAGAAAAAGTGGAGATCATGCCACTGCACTCCAGCCTGGGCAAGAGTGAGACTCCCTCTCAAAAAAAAAAAAAAAAAAAAAGGCAGATATAAGCCTCACTCTTCACCATCTTCAATTTTCTCCTCTGATCAATCTTTCCGCTTTATTTGAATGGATACTACACTAATTTGGCCTCTCACCATCTCCCATCACATAGACTTTGCCTCCTTGCCCAGTACATTTTATTACAATATACTGTAATAAATGTTATGTGAAATGTGGTTTCTCTCTCTCAACATCTTATTGCACTGTTCTCAACCTTCTTGTGATGATGTGAAATAAAATGCCTACGTGATAATGTGAAGTGAAGTGAATGACCCAGGCATTGTGACACAGTGTTTAAAAATTATGAACTGTTTATTCTGAAATGTTTCATTTAAAAATGTTTGGACCCAGGTTAATGGTGCGTTATTGAAATTATGGAAAGTAAAACCACAGAGAAGTGGAGACCACTGTGCTTTATTATATTATTATATAATTTTGATTTTAAGTTACCTGCATTCCCTCATTAGATTATAAGCATCTGGCCACAGGGACTTTTGCCTTGTTCAGGGGGAAGTTAGTCACTAAGTGAATATTAATCCAAATTTCCTAGGTTAGAAGGTTGAAAAGGTTGAAAGAGAAAGCACACGTGAACCTACCACTAATAAAATCACAATTCAAGATCCCTCCTGTTTAACAGCAGCAATTATTCCTTTAATGTTGCTCAGTCTTTAGCTGATCCACTGAAGAACATCTAACAGTCCAATTCAAATATGATGCATTCTGGGGCCATGCACCATGGCTCACACCTGTTATCACAGCACTTTGGGAGGCTTAGGTGGGCAGATCACTTGAGGTCAGGAGATCCAGACCAGCCTGGCCAACATGGTGAAACCCCATCTCTACTAAAAATAGAAAAAAATTACCAGGGCGTGGTGGCTGGTGCCTGTAATCCCACCTACACGGGAGGCTGAGGCACAAGAATCACTTGAACCTGAGAGGTGGAGGTTACAGTGAGCCAAGATCATGCCACTGCACTCCAGCCTGGGCATCAGAGCAAGACTCTCTCAAAACAACAGCAATACCCTGCAAACTTTGCAGAAAGAACATTATCAGTGAATGGATGAAGATTATGTTGTAGAGTATCCAAATCACATGCGAAGTCTCTGACAAATGAGAAGTTGGTGGAATAAAACTAGTCAAAAAGCTAACGATGACAAGATGGGCACTTCAAAGGAATCACCTTTAGTACCCAAGGGAAAAATACTTTTACCAAATGACCAGCACTTTTTCCAAATACGTTTACCAAAAAGAACCTTTCCAAATAGGGCTACAGAAAACTCAAGTGAAGATTGCTGAATCTTAGTATAATACAATCTTGGTGAAAAAGGTATAGACAGCCAGGTGCTGTGGCTCAACCTAGAATCCGAGTACTTTGGGAGGCTGTGGAGGGCAGATCACCTGAGGTCAGCAGTTCAAGGCAAGCCTGGCCCAAGGTGGTGAAACCCCATCTCTACTAAAAATACAAAAATTAGCCAGGCGTGGTGGTGGGTGCCTGTAGTCCCAGCTACTCAGGAGGCTGAGGCAGGAGAATCGCTTGAACCCAGGAGGCAGAGATTGTAGCGAGCCAAGATCGCGCCACTGCACTGCAGCCTGGGAAACAGAGTGAGACTCCATTTCAAGAAAAAAAAGGAAAGAAAAAGAAGGAAAGGAAGGAAGGAAGGAAGCAGACACACACAAATCAACTCGACTTATTCTACAAAATGAGTCATTGTCGCAATTATATTTTGTGAAAGATAAAAAGCAATTATTTTCATAATCTTCTAGGTCGATATTCAAGATAAAAGTCCCAAGCAAGCCTCTTTTCCCACTCTTTTTGGGTATGTGTGTGTGAAATTTTAATCTCTGTTAAGTGGGTCTACTTTGAGGGGTCTTTCTTCAGAATCAATTATCATGGGTTAGGGAGTTCTTCCATTACCTTCGATGCCTCTATCAGGCACTCCAACAAATGCCTGTTCAACAAACTACCGGAAGTCCAAGACAAGGATTCAATACAAGTATTTTAGGCTACTCTTTTGTTTCTAATTGACTTCCTGGACTGGGAGTCCTCTACATTAAGCCACATTACATTTTAAATTGCACTGAAGCCCTAGATCTATTCTGGGGATGGGAGACACCATATTACATGAATTTCTTTTCTGAACGAATTCCATTCCACAAAGGACTAACGATTAAGTCTAAAATCGTAGGATTCCGTGATTTGTGTACAAAACACTGTGCTCACCGCGGTGGGGGAGGGAAAGTGGAGCCACAGAGAAGTTTAAGAATACTCCTCGACATACACACTACAATCTGGGAGTCACAGGAGAGTGTACATAAATTTAATGGCTTCACGGAGATTGTATGTAGGCTGGCTGTAACCTCAGATTCTTGGACTGTTCCCGTATTTCTACCCACTTGACAGCTCAGAAAGAAGAGGTCTGCTGTCAGCTTGAGAAACTAAGATGGAACCGAACTATGACCATTCTCTTTTCAACTGGTCCAGAACAGGACTTTTTGCAAACATTACGTTCTTTCTTTCTTTCTCCCTAACACTGATTGGCGAGACCTGCCTAGATCTTGGCTGGTTTGGCGGGGCGGGGGAGGGGAAGAGGGAAGCTCCCACAAAAGTGAAGTCTCACAAAGCCAGTGGCTCGGGAGACCCCAAGAGCCGGCCAGAAACGACCTTTCCGGTGAAAGACGGGCCCCTCTCCCACCTGCTGCAGCTCCCCGGACCCGCCCTCCTCCGCCCCGACCACAGGGGCAGCCGCTTCCTCCCTTCTCCTCGCCCCCCACCCGCTTCTCGCGCCTCCCCTGGGTCCCAGTTCCCTAAGGGGACGGGAGATGAGCAATGATACCTGGAGGTTGGGCGAAGTGGATGCCATAACAGAGTTCTCGGGCGGTTCCCGGGGGGGAATGAGGGGCGAGGAGAGCCAACAGCAGCAACGTCGAACCGCGTTCGGGGTAACAGCCACCAAACTGGGGAGGCCGGTAGTTCTCCGACCGCGGGCCGCAGCCTCCCTTCCGGGACTTGTTTTAGACAACACTGCGCTCCACCAGCGGTCCGACCCTCCCCACCAAACTTCCGCAATCCCGAATCCCTCTTGGGTTCTGGTCCCGCCTCTGCTGGTGTACTTCCGCTTTCGTCATCAGCACGCGCGCACCCAGTCACCAGACTCCCTCCTCTCGCCACAACGCAGGCCCTCCATGGGCGGGGAGAAGTAGCCTGGAAGCCGATGGAGCCTTGGCGGAAGTCGGGTCTGGCGCAGGCGCACTAAGACGCTGGCCTAGGGGGCTGGCGGCTGTCTGGTAGACCTAGGAGAGCGCAAGCGCAGAAGCCCAGAGCCGGGTTTTTGTTTTGTTTTTGCTTTTTGGTTGGTTTGTTTGTTTCTCCCGGAAGGTCTTTTACTTTGGGATAAATTATTGGCCTTGGCTCTGTTCCCTTCTCATCCGCGTGCCTTGTGCCTCGCAGCGTGCGAGTGAAAAACTCATCCATTTCCAAGACCCGCCGACTGGGGGCTTTGGGTCTGAGACTGCTCCTCCTTCACTGCGTCTCCTCTGTGGAATGGGGCGACCCCGGTCCTCATCTTGATGGTGAAGAATTCGGGAGGGATGCGCGGCGAGGCGGCCGCACAGCGGTGCGGAAGCGGTGAAGCCGCCGCCGCTCGGCATCATCCAAAGGACTGTCGTCTTGGGAAGATGAATGTGCATAAGGTGTGGACGGCCGCTGTCCTCGAGCTGATGGCCTGAGAGGAAAGCACTTGTCCTGTAACATGGGCGTGCCTGGTATTCCTGATGCCAGTTATGTTTACAGGCAAGTGGCTTGAGGTTAAGTGCCTTATGTGAGATCAGGAGTCAGCGATTAGAGGCAGAGCTAAGGTAAAACCCTTTCTCAGCCTTTCTGTGGTTTGCAGCCACCAAGACTCTTTTCTTCTTTCCATAGTTAACCTTCTCAAAAAAGAGCAACATAGATGTTCAATCAGTCCATCATTTTTTTCTCACTAATTCCTCATTTTTTTCTAATCTAGTGTCTCCTAAAGAATTAAAGTCCTCTCCTCCTCCCTCTTCATTGGTATTGTCAGTTACCCAGTTCTTTTTTTTAAGTTTAAAGATCTTCATTGGCTTTGTGATTCTAAAACTGGGCAACGCTTCGTTCCAAATTACCCAGTTCTTGTTTGTCCAGCTTCCTAGTATTCCTTTCACTGTCTCTCTTTCTTACTCCTCCCTTAGCTCAAACTGAATTTACTCGAGTCTGATGTCCTCTTCTCTGTCTTCTCTATTCTCTGCTCATCTTACTCTCTTTTTGAGCTTCAGCTGTGAGACTAGAAATCACTTCAAGTCTGGGTCTCTAGGCCCGCCCCTTTGCCTCCCCAGCATCTAAAACCGCCTCTCAGAGGTCTCTGTCACAGGGTTTTTCTGCAAGACAAATTCAACATACTCAGATTAATTACCTTCTACTCCAAACTTCCTTCTCTGGTCTCTCCTTCTTAGAATAGTATTGCCAAATCTGTATCATCCAGGCTCAAAGCTCAGAGCCCTCTCTCTGCCCTGCATCTATCTACCAGTCCTTTCTTCCCACTTGTGAAATTGCCTTTGCAATATGATGACTGAGACAGTGAAAGAGATCTAACTTCACCGACTCCGTCTGGCTTCTAGCTGTCCTTGTTCATTCCTGGGCTCAGGCTGAACTAATTTTGGGAGAAACCGAGTTTATAGTTTAAACAAAGACTGGCTGGGTGCAGTGGCTCACGCCTGTAATCCCAGCACTTTGGGAGGCCAAGGTGGGTGGATCACTTGAGGTCAGGAGTTTGAGACCAATCTGGCCTACATGGTGAAACCCGTTTCTACTAAAAATACAAAAATTAGCTGGGCGCGATGGCGGGTGCCTGTATTCCGAGCTATTCAGGAGGCTGATGCAGGACAATCGCTTGAACTGGGAAGGTGGAGGTTGCAGTGATCTGAGATCACACCATTGCACTCCAGTCTGGGCAACAAGAGTGAAACTCTGTCTCAAAAAAAAAAAAAAAGATCCTGGCTCCTTCCACTGCTTTCACCAGTTAAAACCTGTTAAAATCATACCTATTTCAACCTGTTAAAATCATACCTATTCCTCAAGTGCCAGTTCCAGTGTCACTTCCTCAGGAAACTTCTGAAACCTCTCTGAGCTCTCATCGCACTTTGGACCTTGAACCGCCCTGAAATCACACATGCTAAGTGCCTAACACAGTGCCTGGTTCAGAACAGGTGCTCAGAAATCACTGGTCTCACTAGCACAGTGTTCTACTTTTCTAGATGATAAAATCCCCAAGGGCTAAGACTTCATTTTATTCAGTTTGCAACCTACCCCCTGCCTTACCACCTACATATACGTAGACGGTGTGTTCTTAAATAGCCAAGGTTTGTTGAACAAAATCGAGTTTCCCTGCTGTGATGAAGGACTTTGGAAATTAGGAAGTCCAGTGCGGTGCCAGGTGGTATTTGTGGATTCAGCCTTCAACAGGATCTCACCGGCAGATCGCCCAGGACTGAATTCATTTCAGTCAGACCATTTTAAAAGACATGCATAATATTAATATTAAGGTCCTCCCCTCGTGTGCACTAAGAAATCAGGTCTTTACTTGTTGAGTTTTCAGCCTCCTCCCTGACCTGAAACATAACTTGAAGGAAGGCAAAGTGCTGACAGGGCTGATCCCATGAAAGTGACTCAGGCAGGAAGCCTGCTGAGCCCATCAGGTGACATACCTTTCTGAGTGTGCTCAGCTACCCCGAAGGCAAAGGCGGAAGGCCGAGCCCTTTCTCACTTACTGCTATTTTATTCATATGAAGCCACAGTCAGTTTGTGGACTGATAAGGAGGTTTGGGAATCAACTCAATGTCATTCAGCCACATGATGGAGGGTGTGGGGGTGAAGCAGCGATTCCTCATTGCTGATGACATAAGGGCGAACATGATATAAGGCATTAGCACAAAAGAAAAGATGAGGTGCCGAGAGCAGTGGCTCATGCCTGTAATCCCAGCACTTTGGGAGGCCAGGGAGGGCGGATCACCTGAAGTCAGGAATTTGAGACCAGCCTGACCAACATGGAAAAACCCCGTCTCTACTAAAAATACAAAATTAGCAAGGCATGGTGGCACATGCTTGTAATCCCAGCTACTCGGGAGGCTGAAGCAGGAGAATCACTTGAACCCAGGAAGCAGAGGTTGTGGTAAGTCCTGTGATCATGCGATTGCACTCCAGCCTAGGCAACAAGAGCAAAACTCCGTCTCAAAAAAAAAAAAAAAAGAAAGAAAGAAAGAAAAGAAAAGATGAGGGGCCTGCCCTCAAGAAGTTTGCAGGCTAGAATAAAAAAAAACAAGTTTGCAGGCTGACGCCATCCTCCTAGAGACCATGTGTACTCAGCACACAGACGATGCACATAGAGTTGGTCTAAAATACATTTGTCACTCCTGCTCAGCCTGTCTTTTTCTGGACATTTCCCCCCCACCGCCCATCGGCCCTCACCAAAATGCCTCCACTCCTCTTGTTCTAGATTCTGTATTCAATCAGTTATGGCTTTTCTTATTCTGTTTGTTGAAGGAAGGTGGAAAACATTTGCTTTCTTTTCAAAATGCTCTTTTTTCCCTTTGAGAGAATATTCAGGTATGAGCCGTGTTCTTTCTGTTTTTCTCCCTTTTTCAAAGCCCTCTGCACAATTCATTCCTGTTAATTGACCTCTGCCAATACAATAGGGAAAACGTCATTTTATCATCATATACGTAATACAGCTAATTCTCCATATCTGTGTAGTCCACATCCATAGGCTCAACCAACTGCAGGAGAAAATATTAGAAAAAAGAAAGATGGGCCCGGCACGATGGCTCACGCCTGTAATGCCAGCATTTTGGGAGGCTGAGGTGGGCAGATCACCTGAGGTCAGGAGTTCAAGACCAGTCTGGCCAACATGGCAAAACCCCATCTCTACTAAAAATACAAAATAAGCCGGGTATGGTGGTGCATGCCTGTAATCCTAGCTTTTCAGAAGTCTGAGGGAGGAGAATTGCTTGAACCTGGGAGGTGGAGGTTGCAGTGAGCAGAGATCATGCCATTGCACTCCAGCCTGGGCAACAGAGGAAGACTCTGCCTAAAAAAAAAAAGAAAAAAGAAAAAGAAAAGAAAAAAGAGGTAGATAGTTATGTCTGTACTGAACATGCACACACTGTTCTTGGGTCATTATTTCCTAAACAATACACAATAATAACTATTTACATAGCCTTTGCATATTGTTAGTAGTTATAAGTAATCTAGAGATGACTGAAAGTGTACAAGAGGATATGCATGAATTAAATGCAAATTTTTTATAAGGGACTTGAACATCAGTAGATTTTGATATCCTCAGGGGTCCTGAAATCAATCCCCCATAATACTGAGGGGCAGCTGTACTCTGTGATGTATTTATAGATCAAATGGCTTGCTTCATTAAATTCAGTGGGTGGGTAGGTTGGGAATGTGTGTTGTGTGGATGAAACGCGGGTGGCCAGGAATTGCTTGCTGCTGAAGTTGGGAATGAGGTCTAGGGGTTTGTTGAACCAATCTCTCTACTTTTCCGTATGTTTTAAGTTTTCCATAATAAGAGATTTTAAAACAGATTGTATTTGCATAATTGTGTTGAAGTCTCTGTGCAAATTGGTTGTCTAGTTTTCTACTTTAGTATTCATCTTTTCTCAATTATTGGTTAAAGCCTTTTATATGCTTTATAAAAGCGTATAAAACAAGATATTCTTGTGTTATATGTGTTGCAAATATTTTACCGTTTTATTATTTGGGTAATTACTTTTTTGGCATGAAAATTTATTATTCTTTTCCTTTTTTGCTGTGTTGAGAAAGCTCTTACCCACTAGAAGATTATGTAAAAACAACAACATACCTTTATCTTCTTCCAGTATGTTCAGGGTTTCGCTATTGCATCTACATCTTTGACCTGTCTGGAATTTATTTTGGTGTTTTATTTATTCCAAATGAGTAGTCAATTGTTCCAATATTATTTAGTTAACATTCGTCTTTTCCTTACTCATTTGAAAGGGCAGCCCTTACTGTATAGCATTTTCTCTCAAGGATTTGTCCGCATTCTTGATGATGTTTTAACTATTCCCATTAACCATCTATTCTTACTCGAATGACACTTATTCAATAGCTTTATAATACATTTCAGCATCTTATGAGATGGCCTTATTTCTTCTAAGCAGAATGGAGCACTAGCCAAGGGCTCAGTTTCTGATGTTAGAATGCTTGCTTCAAATTTTTTTTTTTTTTTTTTTTTTTCAGACAGAGTTTTGCTCTTGTTGCCCAGGCTGGAGTGCAATGGTGTGATCTTGGCTCACTGCAACCTCCATCTCCCAGGTTCAAGTGATTCTCCTACCTCAGCTTTCCAAGTAGCTGGGATTACAGGTACCCACCACCCCCCCCCCCCCAGCTAATAGTTTGTATTTTTAGTAGAGATGGGTTTTCACCATGTTGGCCAGGCTGGTTTCAAACTCCACACCTCAGGCGATCTGCCCGCCTTGGCATCCCAGAGTGCTGGAATTACAGGCACAAGCCACTGCACCAGCTTCAAATCTTGACTCCAGCACATAGTAGGCAATTATTTAATCCCTCTAAACTGCTGTTTCTGCATCCATAAAATAAGGGTGGTATTCTATCTGTCTAATAGGGCTACATAAGAATTAAATGAGAGTAGAACATCCCAGGATTGGGCTTAAAACATAGTTAACACTCATTAAATGTTAGCTATCAAGAATTTTCAGAATAGTTTAGATTTTTCTTTATTACGTTTCCACATGAATTTTAGTATCATTTTGTCATGTTCCACCTAAAACACGTATTTATTTTTGTAATTCAATTGATATTAATTCAGAGACGATGGACATCTTTACAGAAATGAATTTCCCTCAGGTTTATAAATCATGATCTTTCTTCAAGTCTTCTTGTATGCTTCTTAACAGTATTTAAAATTTTTTATGTGGTTTCTGAACATTTCTTTTGGATTTATCTCTAGGAATTTTATTGTGCTATTATTGCTATCATAAGTAATATATTTTCTTCCCATATTTTCGAGCAGATTATGGTTTATGTACAGGAGACCATGAGTATATGCAGGTTGATTTTGGCAGACACCTTGTTTCTAATAGATTGTCAACCTATTCTCTGGGGTTTTCTAGGCAAATGATGAAAACTTTTTCAAACTGTGATCCCTTTTCCTCTTTCCCATACAAAGTTAAAAGTGTCAAGAGTAGGCATCCTTATCTTCTACAAAGTTTAAAGGAGATCCTTCTAGTGTTTTATAAATAATCACTTAACATGCAAAATGTGATTATATTCGTTTTCTGTTGCTGCATAACAAATTAGCACAAACTCAGTGGCTTAAAACAACAGACTTTTATTGTCTCACAGTTTCTGTGGATCGGGAAGCCAGGCCCAGCTTAGCTATATTCTGTGCTCAAGGTCTCACAAGGCTGAGATCAAGGTGTAAGCTGGGATGCATTTTTATCAGCAGGCTCAACTAGGGATGGAGATGCTTCCAACTGCCTGTGATTGTTGTCAGAATTCATTTCCCTGGAGCTCTAGAATTCATGATAGCTGATAACTTGCTTCTTGAAAGCCAGGCACACATACACACATACACACACACAGACACACACATACACAGACACACACACACACAGACACACAGAGTTGCTGCTGCTTCAAGTCTCTGACTTTAGGGAAAATTCATACCCTCTTTAGAGGGCTTACCTGACTAGGTAGGACTCACTTAGGATAATCCTCCTTTTGATGAACTCAGAATCAACTAATTAGGTACCTTAATTACATCTGCAAAATCTTTTCACCTTTGCCATATTCTATTGATTTGAAGCAAGTTTCAGGTTCTGCCTGCACTCAGGTAGAAGGAAATTACACAGAGGTATTTTCCCATAGGAATAATGCTACACCTTGGCACCAAGTAGTTCACAGAGGTAAAAATAAAAAGCACCACCAGTTACTGAGTGTCTGCTATGAGCCAGACCTTGTAGCTTATCTCTCATCTTTGCAGCAACCTTATAAAGTAGGAATTATTAGTCCAATTTTGAAGATAAAACCAAGTTTTAGACCAGGTAATTGCCTGTTCTTGGCTATAAAAACAATATAACTGTTAGGAAAAATAATAAGCTGTGTGGTTTTATGTGGAACACACAGAGAAGCTTCATGATTTAATTACTAGCTAAACAGTTAAGTACCCCTTAGGTAAATTTGTGAGTGACAGCTGAGGGTAATACTCTGGGTGGGGGGAAGTAAGGGAACAGGACTGCAAATCCCCAAAAAAGGTCACCCCAATTGATCTTAAGATTGAAAATCAGCTGGTTACCTTCTTTGTGATTTATCAGTTTCCCTATGAAAAACCAAAAATTGCCAAACTTTCACAATGTTTTATTGGAAGTTGCTGTTTCAGGGCACTTTAAGGTCAATATTTTAAGTAGATAAGACAATCAATACTCCTGTTTGTATTTTAGCTATAATCACGTTGGGCTTTGAAATCAAAGCATGTGGGTTAGAATTCTTATTTATGTGTGTAAATAGATGTCAACCCTGGGATTTGAAGAAGAGAGGTTAGAACTGGTGACACAGGTGTATTAGAACCAATAATGGTTTTCAATCACTTGGTCAGCTAGTGTTAATTGAGACTCTATCAGGTATGTAGCACTTAAATCTGATGTTCAAAAGAAATGAATCCCAGACAGAATCCAAACATGGCCCCTTCTTGAAAATTTCTAATATGACTGAAAAAATAAACCAGATACAAACTGAAGGCAGTCTTTATGGGTCGAATGAATGATAAATACAGATTACAGCATATAGGTTAGAAACCAGCAGTGAGAGATGTTGGTTTCAGTGATCATAGAAAGGGCTGGGCCTGAACTCTGCCCAGAAAGGAAACTAGATACAACGAAAAAATGTACTTATTCATGTAAAGACACTCGGTGCTACCAAAGAGAGTTCTCTTTTCATATTACTCAAATCGTAATTACAAAATGGAAGTCTTGGAAGCCCAAATGTTTATTCACAATCTTGGCCAAATTCCACCCTGGAAGAGTAAGAGTAAGTTAAGAAGCATAGCCAATTCAGTTATTTAATTTCACCGTATTAAAGATCAAGGTTGCCAAATGATCTCATTACCAAATTATATCCTAAGGTCGTCCTGGGAAAATAAGCTATTCTATGCCAGACAAACTATTTCCAAAGGCAATCCCAGGCCAATGATATTTTTGATGTTGCAAAATGGCTGTGTTTTTCATTGGAAAATTCCATCCTCCACCCCCGATCCTCTTGGAGAATTCTGTAGCTTACCTAACCTAGCGCAAGAAAGCACTGGGCCAAAGTATCAGGCAAAACACACTCAGTAACATGTGAATGACCACTAGTTGCAGTCCGAAAAGCAAATTTGTCATAGATTTTGTCAAGACACAAATTGGGTCTGCAAAAATCACATGAGGAGCAGTGGATTCCAGAATTAATCACAAGTGCCTGTCATATGGTCTTATGATTAGGTATTCACAGGTTATTAAAATGCTGTGGTAAGAGATGTTATGCTTGGGAACATTACCAATAAAGACGTGAAAAGACAGAAATGTTTTGCTTTCACTCTTTATGTTTCAGGACTCATGTTTTCCAACGGTGGGACTTTGTAGTAGCAAAAGGTTCAGGTTCCCTCTTAAAAGAGAAAATATACTACCCCTATCAAGGCAAGGAATACCCCTGAACAAAGTACTCTTATTGTGCCACAGACAAGTGAGAAACTCCAGAAAAGGGATCTTTTAAGAGCCCCTAAGGGGTTGATTTAGGTCAGGGGAAATGTATACCTTGGAGGGAGATGGAAACATTAACTTATTTAGAGGTTGGCTCTCTTCAAAGCCCCCAGAGTGTAAAGTATCATGTAATTGATCCAAGTGGCCAATACGTCAATCAACAAATCTAAATTGAGTTGACTATTATGTGAAATGCACCTAACTCTCCAAGCTCCTTCTAAATTTCCCTAATAAAAAAGGGCAGCGTTGTGCGTTGATTGTCCAACTCATAAGTATTAGCAACTATTTTAGAAGTACCGATAGTGACATTGTAATTTTATGGTGCTGTGTCTACGCATTGTAATGTTGTGCAAAGAGCTTTCTCTGGGCTTGGAATCAAGAAGTCCTAGCCCACTTCCACTCAACAGCTTTGGTGCCTTTCTCAGACAGTAAAGGGAGGGGTTTGGATGAAAGGTGGTGTGATGGAATCAGAAGACTATAGTTTCATACTCAGCCATCCCACTGCCTTGCTTCTTGACTTTGGGAAGGTCACTTAGCTTCTCTTAGTTTGCTTGTTGGTGAAGAGAAAGGGCTACATCACCTCTAAATTCTCTGGCTGCTTTAAACCAGTCCCTTGAAGCAGAAAATAATTATATCACTTGAAATGACTGCAGATGCTTAGAGTTGCATCTATGCTTTTTTGCCTGACTCTTGAGATGCCGTGGTATAACAGAAAGTATTAGAGATTTTGAAGTGAGACCCAAGAACAGGCAATTACCTGGTCTAAAACTTGGTTTTATCTTCAAAATTGGACTAATAATTCCTACTTTATAAGGTTGCTGCAAAGATGAGAGATAAGCTACAAGGTCTGGCTCATAGCAGACACTCAGTAACTGGTGGTGCTTTTTATTTTTACCTCTGTGAACTACTTGGTGCCAAGGTGTAGCATTATTCCTATGGGAAAATACAGTAGACCTTGTAACAGTCTACTGTTTCTAGGGCATCACTGTGGCAGACACAGCATAATGCTGTCTTATGTAATGTAGACTGTCAGGTATGAAATTGTAGGGAAATTTATTAATGGAGTCCAGTACTTTACAAAGGTATTGAATGTTACCTTTGTAAGATCTCTCACTCAGATCTTGCAGTTAATTCTGACACTTAATGCCCAAGGCTTCTGCATGTAGTCAGGTCAGCTCTGATAGGCTCCAAGTTAGGGATATCCTACAGATTTAATGAAGGTGCTCCACAACTTGGTGTTTTTCTCCATCCGTCTTTTTGGGATCCTCTTTTTCAGCAGCATCCTGGGCACATCCTGCCCCCACTGCTCTGTGTTTCTGCATTTTTACCACATTGTGGATACTGCTGGATGCTTCCTCTTTCTTTTAGGGAAACAGAACAGCACAGGGGTTTCTGCCTACCGTGGCCACTGCCCTTCATCTCCTGTGCACCACCAGTGATACTTACAAGGTGCAAAGTTATAAGCCCTTTTCATATCATGCAATGCTTGCTTTTGGGATCAACTTTAGATTAGTTTATTTATCCCATTTTGAGCACCTGTCATTTGCTATTCTTGGATCTGGGCACTCACAAATAAGCATTCATTCATTCACAAATTAGCTTTCACAGTTTCACAGGTGTGTAAGGCATGATCCCTATTTTCAAAGAGTTTGCAATCTATTCACATATGGAGAAATAAGCAATACGCAATCCTGTGTGATAAGGGTGAGTAGTGTTACAAGCAGCAGGTGCTTCAGGAAGGAGAAAAGACTGCTTTGGGCTGGGCTAGGCTGGTCTGGCTACTAAGAGTAACTCACTACTGAGCTGTTTCTTGGTAGTGGAAGAGGAGAAGCTGGGCTTTTCAAGAGCAGAAAGGCAGGGGCCAAGGTGGGTGGCAGGATGGTGCCAACGATGTGGTCTGTGCAGATTCTTCCCCAGAGAAGTTTTAAAGAAGAGTATTTTCCAATCAATTCATAAGCACATCTCTGCTGTGGACGTTCTTTTTGCTCTAACCCAGAGAAGAAAAGCAGGTATCAGGTACTGCATGTGTGAGCCTGGCTAGACCACATATCCACATTAAGTTCCATTTCATCACCCGTTAAGGTCAATATCATATGGTTAGTGTGACAGCTAAGATGCAGCACATGAAGGTACTGAGAGGCAGCAGGTTCTTGATGAAGATGCGATGCCACCTCTCCCTCTGCTCCACATAAATATGTATATGGCAAGTTGGGATATATTTATTGGGATATATTTATCTCTAATTTATTAATCTTTTTTACTTTTTTTTTTTTTGAGGTGGAGTCTCTATGTGTTGCCCAGCCTAGAGTGCAGTGGTTCGATCTCAGCTCACTGCTACTTCCACCTCCTGGGTTCAAGTGATTCTCCTGCCTCAGCCTCCTGAGTAGCTGGGATTAAAGGACCCCCACCACCACGCCTGGCTAATTTTTTGTATTTTTGGTAGAGACAGGGTTTCATCATGTTGGCCAGGATGGTCTTGATCTCCTGACCTTGTGATATACCTGTCTTGACCTCCCAAAGTGCTGGGATTACAGGTGTGAGCCACCAGTGCCAGCCAAAATTTCCCTCTTCTAACAAGGGTACCAGTCAGCAATCAAGAACCCTGAGCAATGGCAACATGAACTGAAGCTAATTTATGATCCAAATATTACTAAATGATTCGAAGGGGAAGCAGAACCAAGCAACAACTGGCTTCAGAAGAGTAACTGCCATGAAGAGCATTCTGACAGCACACTAAATATTGACTGTCAGGTCAACCTTTGGCTGTAAATATTCTGTATAAATGACAGGATACAGTTCCTTTATAAATGAAGTAATTACATCAGGAAATTTAAGATTTTCACTCTTCTGTGTCTAATGGTCTGACAAAGGAATTCAAATTATTTTTAACATTATGATTTAAAGTGTTTTAGAAAAAAATTAAAAGAGGGGTTCAAATACTGTTGCCCCTTTTAATGATTTCTTTAGCCATTGGATCAATCCCCAATAACAGTTTCATCCACAAATTTTAAAGAAATTCTCCCACTCTTGAATTAATTTTATTTTCTTAGTTCAGTCAATCTATTTTTTAAACAACTAGCAATCCGGAGTGTATTACTAAAGACAATCTGTATTCCAATGAGTTTTCTAGTTTTTTGGTCTTAAGTGTGGCAAGAGTGCCCTCTACTGGCAATCCCCCGAAAGTACAGTTCTCTACCCGTGCGGCTGAACAGGGGGATTCAACAGTAAGTAGCTTCCCTTTCCATGCAGCCTCCCTTGAAAATTGCCAGAGGTAGTCGCCTCAGAGCAAGGAACACCGAAAGGCCCCGATTAGGAAACCCACTGTGAAGTACGCCTTGGCCCGCAGCCCTCTGGGTTGAATTGAAAAATGCTCACTTCTTTACAGAGCAATGCTGTTCAATAGAAAAATAATGCAAGCCACATGTGTCAGCCGCGTATACAATTTCTTTCTTTCTTTCTTTTTTTTTTTTTTAGACGGAGTTTCGCTCTTGTTACCCAGGCTGGAGTGCAATGGCGCGATCTTGGCTCACTGCAACCTCCGCCTCCTGGGTTCAGGCAATTCTCCTGCCTCGGCCTCCTGAGTAGCTGGGATTACAGGCACGCGCCACCATGCCCAGCTAATTTTTTGTATTTTTAGTAGAGACGGGGTTTCACCATGTTGACCAGGATGGTCTCGATCTCTTGACCTCGTGATCCACCCGCCTCGGCCTCCCAAAGTGCTGGGATTATAGACTTGAACCACCGCGCCCGGCCCGATATAATTTCAAATTTTCTAGTGGTCACATTAGGGTGAAGAAACAAGTGAAAATAATTTTACTAATGTATTTTTATTTAACCTAACATATGCAAAATAATGTAATTTCAACACGTAATCAATATAAAAAACTAATAAGACATTTTCAATGTTTTTACGGCACAGAGTCTTTGAAATCCGGCGTGTGCTTTCCACTTGCAGCACATCTCACGGCAGGTGCTTAGTATCCTCATGGGGCCGGTGGTGGTTGTGCTGGACAGCACAGGACTAACTCCAGAAACAAAGACAAGACGGGAAGGATACCACCTTACCTGCTTCACAATTTACAATTCATAGCTCAGGGCAATACCTTACCTTTTAAAAATCCGTCTAGAAAAAGACCATTATACATTCATACATTTGCTTGCAAGAATCTAAAGGTCAAGGTCGTGTTTGTATCATTTTTGGTGCAACAACGATACAAAGTAGCAGCACCAGAACTCCGCAAGCTGTTTTGACACTAGGTATCCAGAGCTTTCAAACATTCACAGCTTCCGGATCAGCAGCTGTATCTATGGGGATTGTGGCAGTAAAATGTGAGCACAGCTCTGGCTTTGGGGGCGAAGTTCCTGTTTGCTGGGTTGGGCTGTGTCTCTTGGCTGGGCTGGACCGCATTTCTGCTCCAAATTCCTTCAAGACTGGGCTCTCAGGATGGCTGAGATGTCCGATCATCCCCGACAAGTCCTGGGCCCAGGAAGACTGACACTCCTTGGGACTACTGGTCACACTTTTGGCTTGCTTTTCTATCCCTTTCCCTTGGGGTCTGAGGTTGGGGTGGGCTAGTCAAAAATTAGATGCATCCATACAATTAAACTAGTAATGAACATGTGTAATTTTACTAAGTATATAACAAAACTAATTAAATGTATTATTGATGATGAAGCTCTGTGTCCTCCAGGCTGGTTTTGCTGGTTCTGATGAGAGGGAGCCATGGGTTATGGTGGAAGGGCACAGCTTTTCTGGACCTTCTGCCTTGGAAAGGGAATTTACTCAGAGGTAGTAGTCAGAGACGCAGACCAAGATCCCTGGATAAATCTATTCAACCAGCTTTCTTTATATCAGGAACAAATAGAAACAAATATTCAACCATAGGAAACCACTTAACAATATGACATTTCCATATGATGCAGATTATGTAGTGTTCACATCAGGTTTCGACTAATGTTTTCCCCTTTTTTTTTTTTTAATTCATGACTGCATGATACCCCAGTTTTGCACAGCTTATTATGAAAGCATCAGCCCCTTTCCCGTTCACTTTCCCCCTCCTGAGATGTCTCACTACCTCTGAACTGGTCATTTTGGAATTGACTTACAGTTCTCCAAATTGTCTACATGTATTTCTGTTTGTGGATTTTTGGTTTTAGTCATTATGTATTGGCTCTTTGTTCTGGAGGAGGGATTGAGCTTATTTCCTTCCTGTCCCCACTGTGAATGCTCACCTCTCCCATTTCCTCGGCCTTCTCTCTCCTGCAGCTTCAGCCTCCTCAGACTGGGTGCTGCTCTTTTTTTTTGTTTTGTTTTTTGTTTTTTGTTTTTGAGATGGAGTCTCCTTTTGTCACCCAGGCTGGAGTGCAGTGGTGCAATCTCGGCTCACTGCAACCTCCGTCTCCTGGGTTCAAGTAATTCTCCTGCCTCAGCCTCCCAAGTAGCTGGGATTACAAGCATGCACCCCCCTGCCCAGCTAATGTTTGTGTTTTTTAGTAGAGATGGGGTTTTACCATGTTGGCCAGGCTAGTCTTGAACTTCTGGCCTCAAGTGGTCTACCTGCCTCGGCCTCCCGAAGTGCTGGGGTTACAAGTGTGCGGCTCTTTTTCTACCCACACTCTGCCCTGACATTTGTCCCACATCAGATTGTAGTCATTCATTTTGTTGCTTATCTTGTTTTGAGGATAGAGTCTATGCCTTTCCGTTGTGTGTCTTGCGTGTCTGATGCATTCCAGCCATTCAGTGTTTGAGGAAAACCAAACAAGGTACATGGCAGCCGCTAGGCTGATGCTTTAAGAAGGGCCTGAGGCCGGGCGCCGGTGGCTCAAGCCTGTAATCCCAGCACTTTGGGAGGCCGAGGCGGGTGGATCACGAGGTCGAGAGATCGAGACCATCCTGGTCAACGTGGTGAAACCCCATCTCTACTAAAAAAAAAAATTAGAAAAAAAAAAAAAAAAAAAAAAAAAAAAAGAAGGGCCTGGAACCTTAGCAGCAAGTAAAGCCACCCCACCAGGAGCCAGTTAGGCAGGGGCTGTCCTGCTGGTCTCCATCATCTGTCCAAACATGTTGCGACACCTTAACCAGCACCCCCCACCCTCCCAAGGCTTCACCTTTATGTTGAGGTGTCTCTTGTCCCCCATCTTTATATTGGTCAAAATTCTCCCCACGTCTGCCTGTAACTGTGAATGCAAAAAGGAAATCAAGATTAAGAACATTTAAAATGAATATTCTCAGTGAACCATTCCAAGTGGAGCTGCATTTTCTCCTGAAATAAGATACAGAATGGTGAAGCTTTTAGATTGGGCCTTGAAGATCAGGAAAGACACCAGCAGAAAAAGATGGAGGTGATTTTGCAGAAGGATGTTCCCAGTAGTAATCCTTTGAGGCAGCGGAGCGGGCTATGTTCTAAGGAAAGCCACCTGCTTATGTGAGCTCTAAGTTAACTGTATTTGTAATAGAGACGAGGCCACAATATTGCTGCTGTTTAGATTTGATGCGCTCTTGTCTTCCAGAGGAGCTTGCATATATCTGTGAAGTTTGTGAGTTGGAAGTTTTTAAATAGAGAATCTGCTAGATTCTACTGCATATCGATTTTAGGACAGGCATCATTCTTGATCCTGGAGATAGAAGCAATAAAAAGAGACATGGATCTTGTGGTTCAGTAGGTGAGACAATTGCAAATAACAGAACAGGTAATCATGTATGATAAATGCTGTGATGAGAAGCTTCTGTGAGTGTTTAAAGGTGGAGGAGGCGTGGTTAGGGAACGCTTCCCTTGAGGGAGGACTGGCCGAAACTCACCTTTCATTAGAGAAGATTGTAAGGGATGTGGTGCCAGTGGGCAAAAGTCAAATTCCAAGTATTAGAACGTATGGGCCAAGTGTACAAAGAAATGTGTGAAAATGCAGGTTAAATCATGCATGTAATGTTACACATTTTCAAAAAAGTAGACATACAAAAACATAACTTTTTTGATAACTGAATTTAGTTCTAATACAGGGAAAAATAGTCTGGCTACTTTTAAGTACATCCAGCTACATTCAGTAATTTGGGTGCATTACTGATTTAAAGCTTTGTCATACTTGGAACAAACTCAGCCACACTCAGGATGATCACTTCAGGCACTATTCCTCTCCCTGGGATAGATATTAGGATGTGAGCTTTGCATCCCAGGAACATAAGACCCCTGGCATGGGGAGGCCATGGGTACCTCCAGTTGCCCTCCCAAGTCGAGACACACTCTTTTTCTTTTTTCTTTCTTTCTTTCTTTCTTTCTTTTCTCTTTTCTTTCTTTTTTTTTTTTTTTTTTTGAGATAGAGTCTCACTCTGTTACCCAGGCTGGAGTACAATGGCTCACTGCAACCTCTGCCTCCTGGATTGAAGTGATTCTCCTGCCTCAGCTTCCTGAATAGCTGGGATTACAGGCACATACTATTATGCCTGTCTTATTTTTTTTTTTAGTAGAGATGGGGTTTCACCATGTTGGCCAGGCTGGTCTTGACTCCTGACCTCAGGTGATCCACTTGCCTTGGCCTCCCAAAGTGCTGGGATTACAGACATGAGCCACAGTGTCCAGCCTAGACATACTCTAATACTGCCATTACCCCCCGCCCCAGGGTTGTCATGACCTGTAACCCCAGGGGGTACTTTTTGGTAGAGCTTGCTGTCTCCCTGGGCCTCCTCCAGCCTTTGAGGCTCAGGCCCTGCCTATTCTTGGATTTTGAAAGTGAAAATGGAGATTTATTGCGTGTTTCTACTTCTCCTTCCACCCCTCCTGGACTTGCCGAGGGACAGGCAAATTTTGGGGCTCCCACACAGACTCTTACCCTCTTCCTTTCCAAGGCTTCCTCCTCTCTCATCCAAATCAGAGGGTGTTTCGTTTTATTGGAGTGGGTGGGGCCAGGAGAACAGGGTCTTCTCTATCATGCCTTCTTTAAAATATTTTTTGCTTTACTCCTTTCAGCACCTTTGCTTGCTAATTCTGGCCATGCCTGGGCTCGTGGGAGAGCCTGAGAGTGTAAGGGAAAGAGGCATTACTGGGTTATTGGGTGTGGCTGCCTGGAGGTGGTAACCACACCCAATAATGCACACCC
This sequence comes from Saimiri boliviensis, assembly GCF_048565385.1. Lineage (NCBI taxonomy): Eukaryota > Metazoa > Chordata > Mammalia > Primates > Cebidae > Saimiri > Saimiri boliviensis. Next base: position 15,633,430 of record NC_133461.1, on the reverse strand, counting down.
CGAAACACAGACACCCCACTCTGTTCACAGGAGAACAGGGATTCTAAAATGGCCCATAGTGGTTGTGTGTCTCAGGGAGGGCTACAGCTAATCAAGACAGAGAAGCAAGCAGGGAAGAAATAGTCAAGTCAGGGTCAGAGGTTTGCACCTGGAGGGCAGTGATGGTAGTTCCCTAAAATGAACATTGAGTCAACACGTGTCATGGTACGGGCTGGGGAATCCAAGTGTGCAGAACTTCACCTTATGTCCTATGGCACATTTGATCCATAGTTCTTTTTTTGTTCTTTGTGATGGAGTATCACTCTATTGCCCAGCCTGGAGTGCAGTGACTTGATCTCGGCTCACTGCAACCTCTGCCTCCTGGATTCAAGTGATTCTCCTGCCTCAGCCTCCTGAGTAGCTGAGATTATAGGCGCACTCCACCACGCCCAGCTAATGTTTGTATTTTCAGTACAGACGAGGTTTCACCATGTTGGCCAGGCTAGTCTCGAACTCCTGACTTCAACTGATCTGCCTGCCTGGGCCTCCCAAAGTGCTGGGATTACAAGTGTGAGCTACTGCACCCGTTCTGAACCACAGTTCTAAAAAGCTTATTTTTCATTCCTTTTTTTTTTTCCTGATGATTCAATTTAACAAGTGTAGTTGGAAATATAGATTGCTTATTTCTTGAGTACTTACTTTTAAACCTTGAGTAAATGCCTAGACATTTGAAAATGCAATAAATTAAAAGCATGTGGTAGCATAGGAATATGGCAACACACACACACACACACACACACACACACACACACACACACACAGAGTATTTGTGAGTGGGTCAAATGGAGTCTCTCCGCGAAGCGTGCTGTCTGAATGAGACAGCGATTATGTCACTCACTGGCAAGAAACGCTTGCAGAGCCATCACTGAGGCTGACAGGAAGTGAAAAAAAGAGTCTCTAGGGAAACAGCTTGTTCTTGTCCTGGTTCCATGAGATGTAAATATGTCTCTGGAAATGCGTACATATATATTTTATTACTTATTACCACATAAAACTTCATCCCTAAGGTAGGGTGCCTGTCGTGATGATGGATTTGAGTACTAGCCTTCATTCTTCAAAGGCACAGTTCAGCAACCCCATTCCTGAGGTGAGTAAGTGCCTGAAATGGGAACTTTTTTTTCTTAATGGCCAAAACCCCCCACAGAACAACCAAAAATCACACCCCAAAATTCTTCCCCATTCTTCCTCAAAGTGTGAATTCATTCTCTTGAGCGAAGATTCACGGAAGACAGGGCACAGGCTTCCATGCAGCAGAGAAGCCCTCATTCCTAGAAGCTGGGACCCGTCATCCTCTTGTTGGGGCCTGTTAGGGTGATTCTCTGTTGGAACAAACCCCACTGGCAGCTGGGCCCAGTCCCTGGGCAGAAAGCCTGCCCAGTCACATTTGTATCCTAAAGTCAAATATCTTGTCTTATGGGGAAATTAACCAGTTCTCCTAGACATTTTATGGGAGCATAAGAGGAGGTGAGTTTGACTGAGGAGCCAAGCCTCGCTAGCTTAGAATTATTGGGAAAAATGTGAGTTTAGATAAAGGAAAATTCTAAATTATGAAGTATCTCAAAAGAAATATATTTTAATATTTGAAAATATATATAATAAACACAAATTCCTATGGTTATTAGTCAGCTAAATGAAACGGTAATTTTTCTTTTTTCTTTTTCTTTTCTTTTCTTTCTTTCTTTCTTTCTTTTTTTTTTTTTTTGAGATGGAGTCTCCCTCTGTGTCCCAGGCTGGAGTGCAGTGGCATGATCCCGGCTCACTGCAACCTTCGTCTCCAGGGTTCAAGCGATTCTCCAGCCTCAGCCTCCTGAGTAGCTGGAATTAAAAGCATGCATCACCACGACCAGATAATTTTTGTATTTTTAGTAGAGTTGGGGTTTCACTACATTGGCCGGGCTTGCCTCGAACTCCTGACCTCAAGTGATCCACCCACCTCGGCCTCCCAAAGTACTGGGATTACAGGCGTGAGCCACCACACTTGGCCATAAAAGGTATAACTTTTCTTAGTCCTACACTGTATATTAATATATCATAAATATTAAAACGTGATTTTGAACTTTTAAGCAAATACAAATCAGTGCTATGTATACATAAGAATAAATGTTAAATTCATGATGTTAAAATCAAGGAAGATCTTTGGCTTGTTATTATTAAAGTAATTGTTGCTTAATCATTGCAATAATAACTGCTCCAAGGTTTCTGAAAGGGCATTTGAGAGGTGACACTGTTTGCAATGGAACAATTTGAATTCAAGTACCTGTGGGACTTACTTCATTGATTAACAGACTTGGACAATGCTAATTGGTCTGGAGATGGACACGTGACCAAAGTTTGTCCAATCAGAATACTGCCTTGAGATCTCTCTGCCTGGAGTTGGCAGGATAGAGCTTTGTGCTCTCTGGCCATGGGCTAGGTGTTGATGAAGCTGTGGGTCTCCTGCTGCCTGGGAAAAGCCCACCTGTAGCAGTAGATTGAGGCCAACAATGATGAAAGGAAGTGAGATAAAGTCCTGCCTGGGCGAAATCCCTGGTCTTTGCCTGCTTTACTTGGTTAAATGGACGTATTATTGTCCCCTTTTGCTTCCAAGCTTGTACTTGCAAGCAAAAGGATCTTTTGATCTATTACTCATTAGTATTATTTCCTTGAATTTGCAAGGAAACTTAACACTAACCTAACACTAAGGCGCAAGTGTGAAGTTTGTGGTCATGTTGTACGTCGCATCTGTAGCTTCATGGGTGCTCCTTTAGGCGTCTCTCTGTTTACTTGTTATTAAGTCACTGCTGATGGGAATGGTATATATTGTTTGACATATTGTTAAACAAAGTTGCTCCAATTGGAGGCTTGCTTTAAACAGCTGGAAAGCACATCCCGTTGTTTGTGTGTGTGCCCAGTTCCTGGATTAGATTGTGAGCTCCCTAACAGCAGGGATCTGCTGCTTGTCATCTTCATATCCCAAGGACTCCGCAGAGCTCTGTCCTGTAACAGGCACCCGGTAAAAGTTGGATGTTCCTTTCTCACACTCCTGGCACTTCTCCCATTCTACTTTCTACTGGAGATACTTGGCACAGAAATCAGTTCTCTGAATGTTGCATTAGCTTTTGGTGTAGAGTCCAAGTTCAGTGATCTTTGCACCTAGCACAGTGCACCATGCGAGGTGCTCAATACGTTTGTCAATCTGCTCTCAGAAACTTGTATTTGAGAGCCAGTGTGATGGATGCTAAAGCAACTGCATCTTGGATACTAATCTCCCAAGTTGACTTCTGATTAACCTCAGTTCTGGGAATACCTCTATGATTTCTAATCTCACATAGTTACTGTAAATCCTGCCCTTAGGGCAAAACAACCTTCATGCTTTCATAAACATACTTACCATAAACCCTTCCCGTAGGGAAATGCCCTGTGGTATATAAGCCCTGGGTCTTGGGGTTAACAGAGTGGGACCCACCACCTCATGGCTGCATGGAACATGGCTTCTGTTCCTAAGCCCCTACGACATGTGTCCTTTTAGTTTTTGAAGAAACTGCCAAACTATTTTCTAGGGTGGCTGTACCACTTGACCTTCCCATTAGCAATGTATGCATATTAGTCTGTTCTCACACTGCTATAAAAACATACCTGAGACTGGGTAATTTATAAAGAAAAGAGGTTTAATTCACTCATAGTTCCACAGGCTGTGCAGGAGGCATGGCTGGGGAGGCCTCAGGAAACTTATAACCATGGCGGAAGGCAAAGGGGAAGCAGGCACAATCTCCATGTGGCAGACTAGGAGAGAGAGTGAAGGGGGAGATGCGACACACTTTCAAATAACCAGACTTCATGAGAACTCTCTCACAAGAACAGCTAGAAGGAGGCCGGGCACAGTGGCTCACGCCTGTAATCCCAGCACTTTGGGAGGGTGAGGTGGGTGGATCACTTGAGGTCAGGAGTTCAAGACCAGCCTGGCCAATATGGTGAAACCCCATCTCTCCTAACAAAATTTAGCCAGGTGTGGTGGCAGGTGCCTGTAGTCCCAGCTACTCGGGAGGCTGAGGCAGGAGAATTGCTTGAACCAGGGAGGCAGAGGTTGCAGTGAGCCAAGATCGTGCCACTGCACTCCAGACTGGGCAATGGCATGAGACTGTCTCAAAAAGTCTGCTTCCATGATTCAATATGATTTGATTACCTCCAACCAGCCTTCTCCTTCACTGGGAATTATAATTTGACATGAGATTTGGGTGGAGATATAGAGCCAAACCATTTCAGTATGAGAGAACCACTCTTTCCACACCCCACCAGCAAATGGTATTGTCATTATTTTTCCTTTTAGCTGTTCTATGTGTGAAGCTCCACCAAATTTTTGAAATGCAACAAAATCGTTTTCTTCCTGAAATAATCAAGTTGTTTTCAAGTTTTAGTTTCAGTAGTGAGAAAACCTGACAAGTTTGGGGAAAAAATCCACAAGATAATGTGCAATATGGACCCTATGTGTAATGTATTATGTAAGCATTTCAACAAAACACTGTGTTTCTAAGAGTAACCCTGCTCTGAGAGTTTACTCTTTCCTCAATGAATCTGGCACATCATAAATTTAGATTTCAAGTCTCTTTGGGCTCCTTCGATGTGCAGAAGCTCCTCAGTCTTTCCTTGCCTTTCATGACCTCAACACTTTTGAAGATTACAAGGCAGTTATTTGGGGGAGCGTATGGGTATCTCCTATGTTTCCTCATGATTGAGTCCAAGCTATGCATCTTTGGCAGGACTATTGTGGTTTTAGTCACAAAGCTGATATTGTGTTCTTCTCGTTCCATTTTGCAATGCCATTTGATGCCAGTAGAGACACAGAGACATAGCAAGGTGGCAGTAGCCTGTTCTATTCCTAGAGTCCCACTTGGCCACAGAGGGAGCAGCAGAGTGGCCTGGAAGAAAAGAACGGGAATGGCAGCTCAGGTTTGCAGGTACCAGAGTCCACATTCATGAAATGCCTGATAGTGCCTTTTTGGAGGCATTGCCAGGGTTGGGAGCACAACTGGAAGCATAGCTTGCAGAGGTCACAAACCTCAGCTTGATTTCTGAATGTCCTTTTCTTGTTCTGATCTCTTCAGTGGTTGGGTTGGATTTTGATCATTTGAAACCAGTACTTATTTTGATGTTAGAGATCAAAATCAAAGAATTAATGAAGTCAGTCTTTCCTCTCTGATAAAAACTAGGCCAGGAATCATATATGTCATTAAAACAATTGAGACAATGGGTGTGATGAAAACATCTCATTGATCATATTTCTAGTTCTGAAATCAGGGATTTGATTCTGATTCATTTCAGAGCGAGACACAACGTTTCATAGGCAGAGGTATTTCACTTATATCTGTTGTGAGGCTGAATGTGTCTGTGATAGGTAACAAGGAGATAGTATTTCTTCTCAGGACCAGTACCAGATGCAGCAGCGTGTGCAGGTGGAAGCAGCCGAGGGACATGAGTATACACTGCCTTACCTCCACCACCCACGGCCTGCACTGGCTAAGTGAGGTGAAGTGTGTCCTGGCTTCAATACATCCATCTGGGTAGAACTGTGGATGAATAGCCTGGACTTCTCATGCTAAAGGCTTCGTGTACATAAAGGTTTTATTATCACGAGTGGTAATAATCTCTTTGAGTTTTCTATTCTCTTATTGGTTTCAAACATGAAGACTGAAGTTTGTTTTCTTCCTGCCTCAGAGTCCTGCAGCTTAAAAGGGCTGACAGCCCCTTCACTGTCCTCACACGAAAGTGCTATGCAAATGGTAAACTGGAAGTACTAGAAGGCAGGAGGGTCAGGTTCCAGGCTTTCTTCCTTACTGGGTAGCTGAATAGTTTGACACAGCTGTTTCATCTCTGGAACTGTTTCCTCAGCTGTAGAAAAAGGAGAATATGATTTTGTCTACTTGAAGGCAGTGAGTGATCTAGACCATCTCTTTATTCCTTCTATTTATATTTAATTATGGATAACACATATTTAAGATCATGTTATGTAAGACTATATTAATTCAGAAATACTGCATTTTTCCAAACCCATATTTATGAAACAGCTTTATTCAAATTCTCTCATATAGCTTTGCAACAACGTTTTCTTTCTCACCAGAGCCACTTCCTGAGTCAGATTGCTGCAGAGCACCCCATTGCATCCATCTAAGTGGCCTGAAATGTATGCTCTGCCTGAAAACATTCTGAAACTGTAGCTGGATTCCAAGCCAAGAACCCCATTCACATAACTTTCAGGCAGTTGACTTTGTCATTTGTTTATAGGTGCTGGAGTGGTGCCTGCCACAACATAGCCACTTATTTTACTGCAGTATGTATTAGTCCGTTTTCATGCCACTGATAAAGACATACCCAAAACTGGGTAACTTATAAACAAAAAGAGGTTTAATGGACTCACAGTTCCATGTGGCTGGGGAGGCCTCACGTCACGGTGGAAGGTGAAAGGCACATCTTACATGCCGGCAGGCAAGAGAGAATGAGAGCCAAGCAAAAGGGGTTTCCCCTTATAAAACAGCAGATCTCAAGAGACTGAATCACTATCACAAGAACAGTGTGGGGGAAACTGTCGCCATGATTCCATTATCTCCCACTGGTCCCTCCCACAACATGTGGGAATTACCGGAGTTACAATTCAAGGTGAGTTTTGGGTGGGGTCACAGTCAAACCATATCACAGTATTTACTTTTGAAATATAATTTTTATTTTTATCAAAATAATATATACATTTATTACCATATGCATGTTATATTTACATATATATGATGCATCATTTAAAAACTCACAGTGTGAGCATGCGCACAAAAGGAACTGCTTCCTACCCAGAAGCAGCCTCCCGTTGGCCTCTGTTGCCACCTGGCTGCTGTCGCTGGATGTCCTCCCCGCTCCTCCCTCTGTGCAGGTCCTACCCTAATGATCTCTTCTTGCTTACACCTGCAAGTAAGGTCATATTTATTGTGACTGGAGGTTAGGACTTCAACATAGCTTTCAGGGGGACACAGTTTAACCATTAAGACCTAATAACTTCGCTTTTGGGCTAAATAGAAATTTTTCTTGATGTCTTATGTCCGCATCTCCTTTCTCACCTGGCATCTTCCCAATTTAGTTACATCAGAATTCCCAGATAAACCCACATTTGATATTTTCATTATTATAACTATGTGAATATTGGTCATTACTGAAGCAAGTAATATATACCTGTATATAATTATACAAGCATTTACATACTTATATATACGTATATATGTATATATATTTACACATTCATATATGAATTACATAAAAGTATACATACATATATACATGTATGTATATATATATTTACATACTCAAACTGATATATACAATATATGTATATATAAATATTCATATATGTACATATAAGTACTTATATATACATATATATGTATATATACATTTACACACTCATATACATATATGTATGTATATACGCATATGTATATATGTATATATGAATATGTAAATGTCTATATGTATATATTTATATATACATATATATACATATATTTATATATATACATATACATACAGACTCACATATATACATACTCATATATACATAATTGTATATATACATAATTGTATATATGAGTATGCATATATGTGAGTCTGTAGGTATCATATATACATATACAATTATGTATATATGAGTATGTATATATGTGTAAATACTTATATATACATATGTAAGTATGTAAACATATATACACATTTGTTTTCTTTCTCACCAGAGCCACTTCCTGAGTCAGATTTTTGCAGAGCATCTCATTGCATCCATAAGTATGTAACATACTTACTTATGGATGTAAGTATATAAATAACTTACATACTTACATACTCATATATAAGTATGTAAATACTTATAAATACATATATACATATATAGAGTATGTAAATGCATGTTATTAAAGCAAGTAATATACAACTGTATATAATGATATAAGTATTTACATACTTATATATAATTATACACAAGTATTTACATACATATATGAGTATTTACATACTTGTGTATAATTATACAGTGTGTAATGGTAATTAAATTTCTTGTAACACATTTTTCTTTGAGTTTATTGACGTTAAAAAAAGTGCTTTTTTGTGGGGGAGGGGAGATGCCTGGCTGCCTTCCCACACTCTCCAATGGCCCTGAAAAATATTTCCAACTACAGTTTTTATGGTGGCCCATACTGGTGAATGATCTATGAGTTCCACACACCGTTTTTTTTAAGTCTTTTTGGGCTTTCGACTCTGCAGTTTTCAGCAAGTTCTTAGGTCCACTCCGAGTATTTTGGGAGATAGAGTAGGCAATATTCAGTTAAAAGAACACTTGTGAACGTCAGAAGGTAACTTATAAGACAGCATTTCCTAAAGATAATATAGAGACTGTCAATAGCCTGAGAACAATGACCACTTTCACTGTCCTAGGCTTATGCTATCCTCAGGATTCTGAGACAACAGAAGAGAATATCCTGTACTAACCAGCCAAGGATGCGCAGAGAGCAATAAATGTTGTTTCTGGTGGGAGGGGGAAGGAAGGAGGCTGCTGGCCCAGTAGCTGTGGAAGAAAAACCTCTCACTTAAGTTAGACTTTAAAAGTGAATAAGCATCTATGATGGAAGGGAAGTGAAATGTTCTGAGTGCAGTGGTGGAAAAGGCACAAAAATAGGAAAATAAATGGTTTATTCAGGGAGAAAGGCATTCCCCTTTACCAGAGTAGAGACTTGTATTATTCAGTATTCTCCAGAGAAACACAACCAATAGGATACACAAATATCCTGCTGGTGGCCGAGAAGTCCCATGGTCCACTTTCTAAAAGCTGAGGAATCAGGAAAGCTGGTGGTGTGATCCAGTACAAATCTGAACCTGAGCATCAGGAAAGTCTATAGTCCAGCCTGAATCCAAAAGCCTAAGGACATGGGATGTCTGCTAGTAGAAGTCCTGGGGTTCCTGAAGGCCCAAGAGCCAGGAGCTCTGATGTCTGAGGACATGAGAAGATAGATCTCTGCTCAAGAAGAGAGAGAATAAACTCATCCCCTCTCCCTTTTTCTACTTTGGCCCTCAACTGATTGGACGGTTCCTACACATGCTGATGAGGAGGATTTTCTCCATTCTATCTTCACTCTATCAATTTAAATCCTAATCTCTTCCAGGAACACCCCAAATACATACCCAGAAATAATTTTTTTTTTTGAGATAGAGTCTTGCTCTGTCACCCAAGCTGGAGTGCGGAGGCTCTATCCTGGCTCACTGCAAACTCTGTCTTCTGGGGTCAAGTGATTCTCCTGCCTTAGCCTCACAAGCAGCTGGGATTACAGGCGTCACCACGCCTGACTACTTTTTGTATTTTTAGTACAGATGAGGTTTCACTTGTTGGCCAGGCTGGTCTCTAATTCCTCACCTCAAGTGATCCACCCACCTTGGCCTCTCAAAGTGCTGTGATTAGGTGTGAGGCACTGTGCCTGGTCCTCTCCTCTTTTCTTTTCTTGCTTTTTTCCTCTTTCCCATTTAGAGCCGTTTTGGGGAGAAGGTCCAGAGAAAAGGGCGAGGGGAACCTGTTTGATTCCCATTCTTGCTAACTGGCCCCCATGCCCTCTGCCATGTCAGATCTCCAAATGTTGGCTTTCCCTGGGGAACCATGAGTGGGTTCCTTGGAGGCTTCCACGAGCAATCTCTGCAATGCATGACATCCTGATTAAAACACTACGTTGTCCTGCTAACCTCGTCATAACCTTGGAAGTTCACCTCTTACCACTGGCGTATCCTCATCCCAGCTCAGGCCTGGTGACCTCCTGTGGGCCATAAGAAACTCATTCATCCTACCTTGCCCACCTGTGGGAGTGACATTTGCCCATTTTCCTGCCATAGTGGGCTGCTCCAGCTGGTGCCTGTCCTTAGGAATTCCCTGGGACAGATGCAGCCTGTAACTCTGCCCACCCCCTTCTTCCAAACTCCAGGAGGACACATGCCAAAGTCTCTCAGGCACTCTTTCACGGTATTTCAACTATGAGTTTCAACAGTTCAGTGGACCAATGACATGCCAGGATCTCTCTCTCTCTCTCTCTGTGACAGACTCTCACTCTGTTGCCCAGGCTGGAATGCGGGGATACGATCTCAGCTCACCGCAACCTCTGCCTCCTGGGGTCAAGTAATCCTGTTGCCTCAGCCACCTGGGTAGCTGGGATTACAGGTATCCACGAGAATGCCCTGCTAATTTTTGTATTTTTAGTAGAGACAGGGTTTTACCATGTTGGCCACGTTGGTCTTGAACTCCTGGCCTCCAATGATCTGCCCGCCTCAGCCTCCCAAAGTGCTGGGATTACAGGTGTGAGCTGCCACACCTGGCCAAAAACAGGCCGGAAATGAAACAATTCCTTTAATGAGGTAATGGGAAGAGGAGGGGAGTGGGAAATGGTAAGGACTCAGTAAGGAATCGCTTGAGAGAGCAGCCATAGCACAAATGAGGTAAAGAGGACCACTTCTCAGTGATGGGACCACCTACCCTGGAGAAGGTTACTGGACTCCTCTGAATCCCAGTTTTCTCATCTGTAAAAATATCATGACAATGTTTAGCTTCACAACGTTATCAATTTGTACTTCTATATATATTAAAGGAAAATAGAGTAGTGGCTGGGTGAGGTAGCTCTTACTTGTAATCCCAGCACTTTGGGAGGCTGAGGTGGGTGAATTGCTTGAGGAGTTCGAGACCAGCCTGGGCAACATGGCAAAACCTCATCTCTACAAAAAATACAAAAATTAGCCGGGCATGGTGGTGGGTACCTGTGGTCTCAGCTACTCGGGAGGCTGAGGTGGGAAGTTCACCTGAGTCCGGAGAAATTAAGCCTGCAGTGAGCTGAGATTGCACCACTGCACTCCAGTCTGGGTGACAGAGCCAGACTCTGTCTCAAACAAACAAACAAACAAACAAACAGACAGACAAATAAAGCAGGCAATTAGTATACATTGTAATTGCCTAGGGAAGTTGTTAAAAACGAAGATTTTGGCCAGGCGCGGTGGCTCACTCTTGTAATCCCAGCACTTTGGGGGCCAAGGTGGGAGGATCATGAGGTCAGGAGATCAAGACCATCCTGGCCAACATGGTGAAATCCTGTCTCTACTAAAAATACACAAATTAGCTGGATGTGGTGGTGTGTGCCTGTAATCCCAGCTACTTGGGAGGCTGAAGCACGAGAATCGCTTGAACCCAGGAGGCGGAGGTTGTAGTGAGCTGAGATCGTGCCACTGTACTCCAGCCTGGTGACAGAGCCAGACTCTGTCTTTAAAAAAGAAGATTTTAAGGCTCCTCCCAGAATCTGACTCAGTTGGCATAGGGTGGGGCCCTGCCCTGAATCCTCATTCTGTAATCAACCCTGGTGATTCTGCTGAAATTGATTTCTAGATTTCAATTTGAAAATTCTCCTGTCCATTGATTCTGAAACCTGGCTGTGATTTATAATTGCCTGGGAGCTTTTTAAAAATAATGATGCCTGGATGCCACCCCAGATCAATTACAGGAGAATTTCTGGGGGGTAGAGCTTGGGAACTGTATTTGTTAAATACTCCCAAGGTGATTTTAACATGAAACCGGGGCAGGGAGGATCCTAGCTAGATGACCACATGTCTAGGGCAATATTGGCATTCAGTTGCATGCGTGGAAAGAGTGGTGTTTACTCATGATTTAAGATGGTTATTTAAACCTTACAACAATTCTATAAGATTGGTATGATTATCTCTACCTTTTGATTAAAAAACCCAAGGTTTAGAAAAGTTGCATTATTAATTTGAGTGCTGAAACCATCACTGGATTCTAAGTTAAAGGCCTTTTGTACATATCATGCTGCCTCCTTCCACTAAGACAAAACCAAATTTGTTTAATTTAGTTTTAGAATTGAAACAAACTGATTATCAAAATGCCTTAATAAGAAATTGCTCCCATTGAAATCTGTTTTTAAGCATTGAGTTATAAAATTAAGTAGGTCATATGCGTGTAACCTGATGAATGATCAATGAACCGGACACAACCTTGTCAATGGATAAAAACAGTGTTGCTGATTTCTATGGAATTTTGGTTACGTGGAAAGAAAGTGAAGTCAGGTCAGGAGCAGTGGCTCATACCTGTAATCCCAGAACTTTGGGAGGCTGAGGCAGGTAGATCACTTGGGGTCAGGAATTCAAGACCAGCCTGGACAACATGGCAAAACCCTGTCTCTACTAAAAATACAAAAAGTAGCTGGGCGTGGTGGAGTGCGCCTATAATCCAAGCTACTCGGGAGGCTGAGGCAGGGAACCTGAGAGGCTGAGGTTGCAGTGAGCTGAGATTCTGCCCTGCACTTCAGCCTGGGTGACAAAGGGAGACTCCATCTCAAAAAAAAAAAAGTGAAATCTATTTGTTGCTGGTGGCAAATCCATAAGGGTGTGCAGCAACCTCAGTTCTTGCCTCCGCAGAAGAAAGAACTCGACTGAGGGGTATAAGGCAGAAGGGGAGACTGAGGCAAGTTTTAGAGCAGGAGAGAAAGTTTATTAAAAGCTTTAGAGCAGGAATGAAAGGAAGTACAGTACATTGGAAGAGGGCCAAGCGGGTGACTTGAGAGATCAAGTGTGCAGCTTGACTTTTGACTTGGGATGTTATGAGAAACAAACTCACCTGTCCAAACCCAAAGAATGGTCTTAGAGACCCGGAGAACAGTGAAAGTGAGACTTTTTTTTTTTTTTTTTTTTTTTTTTTTTTTTAGGCAGAGTTTCACTCTTGTTTCTCAGGCTAGAGTGCCGTGGCACGATCTCGGCTCACTGTAACCTCCACCTTCCCAGGTTCAACCGATTCTCCTGCCTCAGCCTCCTGAGTAGCTGGAATTACAGGCACCCCACTACCATGCCCAGTTAATTTTTTGTATTTTTAGTGGAGACAGGGTTTCATCTCGGCCAGGCTGGTCTTGAACTTCTGACCTCAGGTGACTCACCTGCCTCAGCCTCCCAAAGTGCTGTGATTACAGGCGTGAGCCACTGCGCCTGACTGCAAGTGAGACTTTTAATGATGCTCTTGCAAGATTGGGTGTCTGATGGGTAGGTACACCCAGCACAGTTTCAACAAGCAATGTATCTCCTAGTGCGCACGTCCCTCCCCTGGTTCCTCATAGGCTGAGTGCTATGGAGTCACAATCTTCCCGGACGTCGCCTGTTGATTGTTGGGTAGGGACTTTAAGTGTTTTTTTTAGGGTTGTCTTGCTGCATTTTGTTGCAACCCAGAAGGCATTGCAATCCTAGTGTGCTCTGAGACTCTTCAATTATTTGACTTATGGCCTAAGGAGCTGGGCAGGCTGGTAAGAATAGATAAAACAAGCTACTTTGCAGACTAGTCAACTTTCATCTTAGACTAAACTTCTTTGGTTCAAGTGAGGGTAACTAAAGGGCAGAGAAGCGGGGCTGGGGGAGGCAGACAAGCAGGCATCGGCTGTTCAAGCAAGGGCCTAGAAGATCCTGTTTCTTTTGTAGTTTGCTGACCTAAGCCGATTCAAAGCACTTTGTCTTGGAAGTGGGCCACTGTATACATTATTTCCTTCAGTGTTGTATGTTGGCATACTTCGGGGGTCTTGCCTCCCTCGTGCTGTCCACATGTGCAGTGCCTGTCAGCGCTGTCGAGGGGCCACACATGCAGCGTGTTTACTGGAATTCTGCACATGCCACTGGAGCCGTTTTTCCCTCACCAGTCTAGCGCTCTTCCCTTACTGGTCTAGAGTTCGAGAGGAAGCTCGTGTCCCCGTTCAACTCCGCCGTTTTGCCTCTTCGTGTGCATGCTTGAGGCCACTGGCCCAACTTCTGAGACCTTGAGAAGCTGCTGATCCCCCAGTTTGGTTATTTATTTATTTTTCTGTTGGGTGACTGCCCTTCCCAGGTAGTCTCCCAATAGATAGGTAATTGGCTGCCAACAATTATTATTTTAGAGAGGCAGTTTAATAACTACCTAACCATCACCTGATGTCCTCCTGACATTCCTGGTGTGTGTGTGTGTGTGTGCGTGCGTGCGTGTGTGTGTGTGTGTGTCCCTCTCCTGGGTGGCTCATGTCTGACTAGCTACCTACTGTCATGTATTCTTCCCCACACATACCAGTGACTTCCACTGGAGGGATGGAGCCTCCTTCCAGGAAAACCGTTCACTTTCTCCCAGACAGGTGCTCGCTAGAATGACTGGCCTCTTGTTTCTCCAAGTTGATTCTCAATCCGTGTTTGGAATCTCAGTGGAACATCAATTCATGTGCCAACATTGAAAGAAAATATTTAATCCCGAGTTTCTCCTTGGCTCCTCCTTCACAGTGTTTCACATCTGACACAATCTATGTTGACAATGGCCGGTCATCTTTCCTTTACTTTGTGACATTGAAGAAAACCAACATATTTCTCTATAAAATACTAAAGATTGTTGAGCTGAAGGCTAAAATGCAGAGGGTGGATATTGAGGCTCCTTATGCTTGCCTGATGGGAAGACGGTGATTCACAAGGACAAAAAGTCTTCCTTCCCGTTTCCCCGCTTTTCCCATCTAAAGACAGAAGCAAATTCTGACTTCACTGGAGATAGCTCTGGCTCTTATCAGCTCAGAAACTGGCGCCAGCAGGGCTAGGGGAATCTGGGAGCAACTTTACTCTCTTCTCACAGTTTTCCCACCTTGAGAGACTGGAGATTTTATATCTCATCACTGCTCTAAGATTTCTTGCTCTTTGGTGAGATACAGTTTAAGCAAAGCCCTTGGGCCACTGCTTTGGGGCAGCTGCTTCCTCCTGCTGATGGGCGTGGCATGCATGAATACAAATGCTTGGTTTTCTCTTGTTCATCTGTTTTATTAACAGGAATCTGTCCCAGCAACAAACTTATGAGGGGTCAAAAAAGAAATGATATTTTTCTCCCCTTCCACATCACCGGCAGCCAAATGACTTAGGGAGAGGTTGTGGCCTTGACTCAGGCTTACTCACAGAGCGTCCAGGGCTTGGGGCTGTTTGGACACCATCATTAACTGCCCCACCCATGGCTCCAGTCACTTGTGGATGAATGAAGGGCTTTTTTTTTTTTTTTTTTTTGAGACAGAGTCTCACTCTATCGCCAGGCTGGAGTGCAGTGGCACAATCTCAGCTCACTGTAACCTCTGCCTCCCGGGTTCAAGCAATTCTCCTGCCTCAGCCTTCCGAGTGGCTGGGATTACAGGTGCATGCCACCACGCCCAGCTAATTTTTGTATTTTTAGTAGAGACAGGGTTTCACCATGTTGGCCAGGACGATCTCGATCTCTTGACCTCGTGATCTTCCTGCCTCTGCCTCCCAGAGTGCTGGGATTACAGGCTTGAGCCACCACACCTGGCCGGAAGGGCTCTTTTAAATAGAGGAATCGTATCTATTTTCTTCGTTCACAGAGGGTGTAATAAGGGACAGTTTTCTCAGCAGGTCACGATGCAAAAACTTCGACTTTGAAAATAGACTTCGAGTTTGAAAAAGAGACTAATATTCTAGGTTTTAGATTTTTGAATAGTGCCCAGAATGATAGCTAGAATGCTACTGAGAAGCCGTACGTTTGTATGATGTATAATTGCAAAACCAGCCACTCCCTGATGCATCTATGCTCAGTGTAATTTCTTCTTTCCTCCTTCCCAGGGTTTGTAGTGACAGATTCAAGATTGCTGAATGGCTGCTGACTCCCCTAACTCCATCTTCCATTAATAGTCTGCAGCATCACCTTGCATCATTCTTACCTCTTCCAGAGCCTCTAAAACAGCTCACAATTCATTCTATTAAGGACTGTCTGGCAAAGCTCGGTTTTCCTCCAACCTGCAGCTGGCACACTACTGGTGTTTATGTATCACCCTGACGTTCCCTAAAGCATATATTTAAAAAATATCAGCTTTATTGAGATGTAATCTACATACATAAAGTTCATTCCATTAAAGTATATAATTAAGTTTTTTTTTCTTTAAAGTTTATTCACAGTGGGTGCAACCATCACCACACTCCCTAATTTCAGACATCTTTTATTACTCCTAAAAGAAACCCCAGATCCATTAACAGTCAATGCTCATTTCATGCCAGCCCCACTGCCACCCCCCCGCCCCCCAGTCCTTGGCAATCACCAGTCTACTTTGTCTCCATAGATTTGCGTATTCTGGGCATCTTGTATAACTGGAATCATTCGCCATGTGGCCTTGTGTCTGGCTTCTTTCATTTAGCGTAATGTTTTCAGGTTTCATCCATGCTGTGGTATGTGCCGGTACTTCATTTGTTTTTGTGGCTGAGTAACACTCCATTGTATGAATGTACTGCATTTTATTCACTCGTTGATCGGTTGATGTACATTTGGCCTGTTCCTATTTTTAGCTCTCATGGATAATGCTGCTATGGGCATTCGTGTACAAGTTTTTGTGGACATGTTCTTCATTTTGGGAGGCACAGACGGGTAAAATGGCTGGTCATATGGTAACTCTATGTAAAGAGTTCATTTATTTTGCATTTTGTTCATACATGATCTAGATGACAAGTTTAGATCAGTGTTTCTCAAACTTGACTGTGTAATGAATCACTGGGGGGTCTTGTTAAAATGCAGGTTCCTGTTCAGTAGGCCTGAGGTGGGCCCAGGGTTCTGCATTTCATCGCCAGCTCTCAGGTGATGTGGATCTTGTTTCTCTAAGGACCTCGCTATTAATAACAAAGATCTAGATAACTGTTTCCCATGAGAAGACCTCTTGTTAGGGGATTACTTCATATGACACTGAAAAGGTATAAATGTATCATATTGCTGTTTTGACAGTGATGGGTCTGTGTGGTCTACAACTTAAAGACCAGTTGAAGTGCCAAGTCACTTTAAAAGAGGGCTCTTAAATGCTAGTGCTAATTCACCTCTGATATTTATTTATTTATTTATGAGACAGAGTCTCGTTCTGTCACTAGGCTGGAGTGCAGTGGTGCGATCTCATCTCACTGCAGCCTCTGACTCTTGGGTTCAAGTGATTCTCCTGCCTCAGCCTCCCAAGTAGCTGGAATTATAGGTGTGTGCCACCACGCCAAGCTAAT
This sequence comes from Saimiri boliviensis, assembly GCF_048565385.1. NCBI lineage: Eukaryota > Metazoa > Chordata > Mammalia > Primates > Cebidae > Saimiri > Saimiri boliviensis. Next base: position 15,616,339 of record NC_133461.1, on the reverse strand, counting down.
TTTTGTAGTTTTAGTAGAGATGGGGTTTCACCATGTTGGCCAGGCTGGTCTTGATCTCCTGACCTTGGGATCTGCCCACCTGGGCCTCTTAAAATGCTGGGATTACAGGTGTGAGCCACTGTGTCTGGCCTATTTTTTAAATTTATTTTTAATTTTTAGAGACAGAATCTCACTTTGTTGCCCAGGCAAGAGTGCAGTGGCACGATCCTAGCTCACGGAAGCCATCAACTCCTGGGCTCAAGCAATTCTCCTACCTCAGCCTCCTGAGTTGCTGGGACTAAAGGCATGTACTACCATGACCAGCTAATTTTTTAAATTTTTAGTGGAAATGAAGTCTTGCTATGTTGCCCAGTCTCAAACTCCTGGGCTCAAGTGATCCCCCTGCCTTGGCTTCTGAAAGTGCTGGTATCATAGGCATGAGCTACTGCTCTCTATTCAAGTCTTAGAGGTTTTGAATGACTGACTTGTTTGTATTTGACAGAGCAGTACTTCTGTTAATTAGCATTAAATAAACCTGAACCTATAAATAACTGGCAAGCTTATAATTGTGAGCATTAAACATGTAAGCAGACACATTTGAAAATATAGAACTGCCTGGAAAAGGCTTCAGAATTTACCGTAAAATAGTTTTTATAATTTAGTTATTGGTACTAAAGATAAAAATGTTTGACATATTAGACATTGTGTGAGATCCTTCTGAGGCAAGAATATTTTTTCTTGCTCCTACAGTTGTGAAAAAATATTTCTTCTTCATAAAAAATGTTTAAAGATCATCAGGCTTTGGGAGGCTGAGGTGGGTGGGTCACAAGGTCAAGAGATCGAGACCATCCTGGTCAACATGGTGAAACCCCATCTCTACTAAAAAATACAAAAAATTAGCTGGGCATGGTGGTGCAGGCCTGTAATCCCAGCTACTCAGGAGGCTGAGGCAGGAGAATTGCCTGAACCCAGGAGGCGGAGGTTGCAGTGAACCGAGATCGCGCCATTGCACTCCAGGCTGGGTAACGAGAGCGAAACTCTGTCTCAAAAAAAAAAAAAAAAAAAAAAAAAAGATCAGGATGTGGATGTGAAAGCAGTCTCTCGTAAAATTCTATCAATTCTTAGGTTTTGGCTGTGAAATAAATTAGCTCCCTAGATTTTAAATAAGAAAGATGAGACAGTGCACAATTTTTTGACAGATTTTGCGGTATACATCCATCTCGTTTACTCCGTGTTTTACGTTAACTACCATAACCTAAGCCGTTCCTTCAACTGTAATTTGTATGTTTGTATTTGTGTTATACTGGTTAACTCAAGGGCTGTTCTGTGTGTGACAGACAATTCTGATATATATTCTCAAAATACTTTTCATCATTCCAGAATTTTCTTTCACACTTGAACATTTATTAGTATTATGAATTGCTATACATTTTGGCTATAGTAAGATTATCCAAATGCATCCCATGTCTTGGGTGAAAAATCACAGCTTACACAAAAATAAAATGTATTTCAGATGTTGACAAACATGCTCTAGATCAGAGGAGATACTGAGAATCCATGAGTAGTCACAGTGGCTGCCACTTCTTTATTTAGGCTTACAATGCTATTGATTTATCACACCCACAGACCTTTCATAACTGGCAATCATTTAATCATTCTAACTATAACATCACAAAATCTGAGGCTTATGTCCGGGTGCAGTGGCTCACATCTGCAATCCCAGCACTTTGGGAGGCTGAGGCAGGTGGATCACTGGAGGTCAGGAGTTCGTGACCAGCCTGGTCAACATGATGAAACTCCATCTCTTCTAAAAATACAAAAATTAGCTGGGCATGGCGACTCATGCCTATAATCCCAGCTACTTGGGAGGCTGAGGCAGGAGAATTGCTTGAATCCAGGAGGCAGAGGTTGCAGTGAACCAAGATTGTGCCACTGCACTCCAACCTGAGTGATAGAGTGAGACTCTTGTCTCCAAAAAAAAAAAAAAAAAAAAAAAATCATTCCCTAATGTGTTCAACTCAATGTGTAATTTGTATTAGTCTCAGAAGAGTCTGAGAAAACTTACTTTCATATGCACAACGGATTCTTGCAGGTTCATCTCCTAGCTTTACATGATTGCCCCCCAACCTCCCATTTTTATAACACCTGTAGGGGTTTTGGGTTTAAATAAAATTAATATTAAATCATAATTATTAATTATAATACATGTTTTTAATCTAGACTATCTTCTTGAAAGGTAAAAGTATTGGTTTCTCTTCTTGTCACATGTGCTGTGGGCATTTCTTAAAAAAAAATCACAAAATCTCTATATGTTAGTTGAAGCACATTTGGAAATGTAAGAACAGAGAGAAAACCAGAAATATTCTATAAGCAATGGATACTCTTGGTTCTTGTATTAGTCTGTTCTCACAGGCTAATGAAGACATACCTGAGACTAGGTAATTTATAAAGGAAAGAGGTTTAATTGACTCACAGTTCAGCATGGCTGGAGAGGCCTCAGGAAACTTACAGTTATGGCAGAAGGTGAAGCAAACGTGTCCTTCTTCACATGGCAGCAGTGAGAAGAAGTATAAGTGAAGGGGGAAAAGTCCCTTTTAAAACTATCAGATTTCATGAGAACTCACTCACTACCATGAGAGCGGCACATAGGTAACCACCCCCATGATTTAATTACCTCCCACCAGGTCCCTCTACACAATATGTGGGGATTATGGAAACTACAATTCAAGATGAGATTTAGGTGGGACACAGCCAAACCATATCAGCCTCTTCTAAAAGTACACTGCTTTGGTTACTCTTCTGTTGGGTCCAGAGCTTCCTCTTGCCACTTCCATGAGGTAAGAGAAGCAAGCATGGGGGTGGGAGGATGGAGGAGAAAGTTTGACCTCATGAGCTGGGCTTTGAATGGAAATGACTGACCCCTGAATGTGCTCAATGGACCAGGAAGTTCTTCAGACCCTGACCAGTAGACTACCCAGTTTCTTGTCTCAGTGGGACCCCGTGATTCTTTCCAGGCCAGTTCTGGGGCTCTGCTTATTTGAATATTTGATCTAAGGTTCAAAACATTTGATTTCACATTCTTAAGTCAACTGCATTGCCGTATAAGTAAAGTCAAGTCACCACTAAAGTTTAAAATCTTACTTACTTACTCTAAGGTTGCTCAAGGTGTTGTTCCAATAATGTCCTATATAACTAAAGAAAAACTATTTCACTTTTCTTCATCTTCCTTCTTTCCTTCCTTTTTCTGGTTCAGGATCCAATACAGATTCACACATTCATTTAGTTTACCTGGTTGGATTTTTATTTTAATTAAATAATTAACTTTGAGATGGAGTCTCCCTCTGTCACCCAGGCTGGAGTACAGTGGTGCAATCTTGGCTCACTGCAACCTCTGGCTCCTGGGTTCAAGCAATACTCCTGCCTCAGCCTCCTGAGTAGCTGACCTTACAGATGCACCGCCACACCTGGCTAATTTTTGTATTTTTAGTAGAGACGGGGTTTCACCATCTTGGCCAGGCTGGTCTTGAACTCTGGACCTCAAGTGGTTCACCTGCCTTGGCCTCCCAAAGTGCTGGGATTACAAGTGTGAGCCACCGTGCCTGGCCTGCATTTTTAAAAAATCAACTTTTGTGAGGTACAATGTACACATAATAAAATGCACCACTTTGTGTCCAGTCCAGTGAGTTTTGACAAATCCATGCTATGGAACATTTCCATCACCCCAAAAGATTCTCTTTGCTCCTTCCCAGTCAATCTCACTCCTGGTCTTGGTAACCTCTGATCTCCTTCTGTCACTTTAGATGAGATTTGTCTTGTTTACAGTTTTGTGCAAATGAAATGATAGTCTGTACTCTTTTGTGTCCAACGTCTTTAATTCAGTATAACATGTTGAGATTCATATATATTACCATATATATAATATATAAACATATTCTTCTATATTTTCATTTTTTTAGTGTTCATTAAAAAAATCAGAGTAGGATTCTACTGCGTGGACATACTAAGATTTGTTTACCTGTTGATAGACATTTGTATTGTTTTCTTTCTCTTTGTTTTTTGCTATTACAAATAAAGCTGTTATGAATATGTTTGTACGTGTCTTCGTGTGAACATATGTTTTGTGTCTCTTGGGCAAAATTGCTGGATTTTGTGCTAAGGGTATATTTTTATTTGGAAGAAACTTTGGGAGGCCAAGGCAGGTGGATCACAAGGTCAAGAGATTGAGACCATGCTGGCCAACATGGTGAAACCCTGTCTCTACTAAAAATACAAAAATTATCCAGGCATGGTGGCACACACCTGTAGTCCCAGCTACTTGGGAGGCTGAGGCAGGAGAATCACTTGAACCTGGGAGGAGGAGGTTGTAGTGAGCCAAGATCATGCCACTGCACTCCAGTCTGGCAACAGAGTAAGACTCCATCTCAAAAAAAAAAAAAAAAAGAAAAGAAAAAAAACAAAGGAACTGCCAAATTGCTTTCTAAAGTAACTATACTATTTTGCATTCCTATCAGCAGTGTATAAGAGTTCCAGTTCCTCCACATTCTTGCCCATAGTTTATGTGCCCAGTAGTTTTAACTTTAGCAATTAAGATTGTACAGTAATGTCTCACTATGGTTTCAATGTATATTTTCCTGATAATCAATGATGTTGAGCGTTAGCTGATGAGATTTTAAATTCACCGAAAATAATAACTTTTATCATGCACCTACAATATGCTAAATGAAGTTTGAGCCCTTTATTTGTATTGTTTCATTCTCATAACTACCCTATGAGGTAGCTACTACTGCCATTCCTGTATTATAAATGAAGAAAGTAAGGCACAGAGATGAAAGCAATTGGCCCAGGTTCACACAGCTAATAAGTGTGAAGCCAAATATTAAACCTGAGTCCAGAATCTGTACTCTCAGCTGCTATCCAACACTTGACCTACGAGTGGTATCTAATAAGGAACCTAACACTCTTTCTTGACTGCTTCAAACTATTTCTCTTGCAGATTGGTTTTCTTCTCCCCCCTTGCCCTCTGCCTAGTTCTGGTCTTCCTGGTATTCTTAAGTCTTTCCTCAATTGGCAAAATGACCTGCCTAGGAAAAACAATTCATTTTATCTTGCAATCTCCTCCCTTTCTTGTATCCAGAGGCTGTATACATCTTTCTTTTTTTAAAAAAAACTGTAATTTCTTTTCTCTCTTTCTCTCTCTCTCTCTCTCTCTCTCTCTCTCTCTCTCTCTCTCTGCCCCTCACTGCCTTCCTCCCCGCCCCCCTGCCCATCTCAGACAGGATCTTGCTCTGTTGCCTAGGCTGGAATGCAGTGGTGTGATCATGGCTCACTGCAGCCTCATTCTCCTGGGCTCAAGTGAGTCTCCCATCTCAGCCTCCAGAGTAATTGGGACTACATGCACCATACTTGTGGCATACAGATGCCACCATACTTGGCTAGCTTTTGTTTTTTTTTGTAGAGACAGGGTTTCACCATGTTGCCCAGGCTGGTCTCGAACTCCTGGGCTCAAGCGATCTGCCTGTCTCAGCCTCCCAAACTGCTAGGATGCCAGGCATGAGTCACCATACCTGGCCTCTTTTTTCTTTTTTAACCTTTTGTTATAAAACATTTCAAACACAGAGAAAAAACTATAATGAACCCTCACTTTATCTGTGGAAAACATTAGTAGTTATTTTAAATTGAGGAGAATTTTAAGAAATTATAACTCTGATGTCATTATTATACTTGAAAAAATTATATCAGCTTCTTAGTGTTATCAATAATCTCTTTGGTCTTCTCACTAACTTGTTCTATGGCTAGTGTGTAGTAAGATCCAAATAAGTACTTGTGATCATTTGATGTCTCATAAATTTACTTGAATTTATAAGTTCCCCCTTGAACTCCTTTTGTCCTTGAAGTTTAATTGTTGAAGAAAACAGATCATATGTTTATAAAGTTTCCTGTAATCCAAATTTTGTTGATTAAATCTTGTAGTATAGTTTAAAGTGGTTGTCTGTTTTTTATATTTCCTGAAATTTGTAGTTAGATCCAGAGGCTTGATCATATTCGGGTTCAATTTGTTTTGGTTAGACTACTTCAGAGACGATGCTGTGAGCTTCCACCAAAAAATAGACAATATCTGATTGTGTCTCTTTTTGTGATGGTATCAGTCATTGATAATCATAGCCTAACATATGTGAATTCATTAGGGGTTGTATTCCTGTCATTTTTTCTGTATTTATTAGCTGAACTACACATCTGCAGATAGAAAACTTCTCCTTATCCACCATTTAGTTATTTAAGATTTGTAGAGGAAAATAAAACAAATGTTGGGCTCTTTCTCTTTTGCACTGGTTTTTAAAAGAGTAAGTTGGTTAGGAGATTGTGTTCTCTTTTTTTTTGAGATGGAGTTTGGCTCTGTCACCCAGGTTGGAGTGTAGTGGTGTGATCTTGGCTCACTGCAAACTCTGCTTCCCAGGTTCAAGTGATTCTCATGCCCAAGTCTCCTGAGTAGCTGGGATTACAGGTGCGTGCCACTACACCCAGCAATTTTTTTTTATTTTTAGTGGAGGTGGGGTTTCACCATGTTGGCCAGGCTAGTCTCGAACTCCTGACCTCAAGTGATCTGCCCATGGTGAAACCCTGTCTTGGCCTCCCAAAGTGCTGGGATTATAGCCATGAGCCACCGTGCCTGGACGATTGTGTTCTTTAAGATAGTAGAAGAATGCAAATATGATACGATGATGCTGGTCCATTTGCCAATAATTAATCATACAAATTCTTTTAGTACAGTCTTGCCTTTGGGTTTCTTGAAGAACCTGCCAATGCTAATGGGAATTTGGCACCTTATGCCAGAAAATGAGCACAAAGAGTAACGTGGCACTTTTCATCTTCAAAGCATTTCATGGGTAATTATTTCTCCCATCTCCCTAAAGAAGTAGGTGTTATTAACTTCATTTTAAAGATAAGAAAATGGAGACTTAAAGAAAGTATAAGAGCCACCTGCCCCAAGCTAAGGGCGTCACCATGAGAGATGAGATTGTAATTTATATGTGGCTTGATTTTTATTTTTTTTTTATTTTTATTTTTTTTTTGAGACGGAGTTTCGCTCTTGTTACCCAGGCTGGAGTGCAATGGCATGATCTCGGCTCACCGCAACCTCCGCCTCCTGGGTTCAGGCAATTCTCCTGCCTCCGCCTCCTGAGTAGCTGGGATTACAGGCACACGCCACCATGCCCAGCTAATTTTTTGTATTTTTAGTAGATACGGGTTTCACCATGTTGACCAGGCTGGTCTCGATCTCTTGACCTCGTGATCCACCCGCCTCGGCCTCCCAAAGTGCTGGGATTACAGGCTTGAGCCACCGCGCCCGGCCGAGGCTTGATTTTTAATTTCATCCTGAGGAAGGGAGGTCCAGGGAGAGCCAGAGAAAAGGGAACTGGAGATCTCTTACTCGGTTCTGATCCCAGGAGTTGTGCAGTGTGTGGAGACTTGAAGACATGCTGTGGCATGAGCATTATCAATGAAGTATTTGATGCTGTAGTGCCTGACCCATGGCAGGTGATGAGTGGGTGTTTGTCAGCTGGCAATGCACAATTTGCAACTGTGTATCTCTATCCTGTGACAAGGACAAGGAATTCCTAACTAGATTCAGCCTTCTCAATTACTGTACAGCAGGGAGTTGGAAGATGACAGTTGTGTTTTTTTTCTCTCTCTGAGTTAGAACGATTTCGTTTACACTGATTATCCCTTATATACAGCAAGATAATATTAATATTTATACGAAGCTTGGAGCATAGTCTCTGCCAAAAGACCCCAGGTAATTGTGAACCTGAATCAAACAAGACATCATATAATTCTTGGGACTCAGTCTTCTGAACATCTGGGCTGGTAGTTGACTTTTCCACCGTAGAGATGTTGAAGTTAAAATAATTTCAACATCTTGGAGCTGGAACGCACAAAACTTGTGCTCTCCACCCAGAAAAATTGCCCCAACAACTCATAATCATCTGGTCCTCAAGTAAGCTTGCATCATCAGCATCAAACCTGCCGTGAATGGCGCCAGTGTGGGGAAGGTCTATTAACAGAAGGTGTTTCCAAGAGGAAGAAACCTGGAAACCTCTTTCTGACATTCCTTTTTGTTTCTTTGTTTTTACAGACAAGGTCTTGCAGAGTCACCCAGGCTGGAGGGCAAGATGTGATCACAGCTCACCGTAGCCTCTTGGGCTCAAGTGATCCTCCTACCTCGGCCTCCCAAAGTGCTAGGACTACAGACAGGTGCCACCACATCCAGCTAACTTTTAAATTTTTTTGTTAAGATGGGATCTCATTATGTTGCCCAGGCTGGTCTTGAACTCCTGGCCTAAGTATTTCTCCCACCTCTGCCTCTTAAAATGCTAGGATTACAGGTGTGAGCCACCATGCCTGGCCTAGATTTTTCTTATCTGTTACCCAACATCTCCTAACCTAAAACCGATTTGTGAGCTTTATGATGACCCAGCAAGTTATCTCCTCCTTGAAAAGAATGGTTAACACATTCCATGTACTGTAGGCTTTTAGCTAATGACTCAAATCCCACATTACTCTTTGTGCTCATTTTCTGGTGTGAGGTGCCAGATTTCCCATTACTGGGCGAGAAATCTCTCTGTTTAGTTTGCACCTTATGTCACTTCTCTCTATTTAATTTTTAACTCATGTGCCAATAACCTATTAATTGGCTTTTAAAAATTTTTTTAAAGAATTGTATTTCTTTTTAGTTTTTCTCCTTCCTTAACTTCGAGCTAGTGTTGATGCTATGGTTGCTCAGCTATTTAGAGGCATTCTTGTGATCGTTTGGACAGGGAAAGAGGAAGGTCCTGTCCCTTTTACACACCTCCTCCTACCCTGAATCCATTCAGACGTGCTCCTTTTCCTCCAGCTCTTTCTTCTCTGGCTAATGATATCTTCCGGTGAAGTCATGACTAATAACAGTAAGTAAACACTGGTTTGCTCCAACACCTGGAATACAGGAGCCTGAGAAAAGTAGGTTCATGACGAATATCAAGGACACTTATTTGACACAAGAAGAGAAAATGAACCATCTTTGCCATCCTAGCAAGTGACACATATAATTCAGTTAGGGGTACACTCCATGATGAGGGACCCCAGGAGTCATCTACCATGGACACCGATCATGCTCTCCTCAGTGGGGTGAGCATGGTGCAGACCAAGTGAGTCTGCATGATGCTCTGGCTTTGTGCTGAGTCTTTGGGATTCCCCTTCAAAACCTCCTTTGAAAAGGAAACTGATAATAAATCTTGAGGGAATTTCTTCTGATTCATTCCTTTTCTTCCATTCCTTTTTTTTTTTTTTTTTTTTTTTTTTTTTGAGACAGAGTCTTTCTCTGTCGCCTAGGTTGGAGTGCAGTGACACGATCTCAGCTCACTGCAGCCTCTGCCTTCCAGGTTCAAGTGATTCTCCTGCCTCAGCCTCCCGAGTGGCTGGAACTATAGGCATGCACCAACGTGCCCAGCTTATTTCTGTATTTTTAGTAGAGATGGAGAGTCACCATGTTGCCCAGGTTCGTCTCAAACTCTGGACCTCAAGTGATCTTCCTGCCTTGGCTTCTCAAAGTCCTGGGATTATAGGCGTGAGCCACCGCATGCCGCCTCCATTCCTTTTTTTTTTTAAAAAAACAATGGAAGGCAGTATGATATTTGTACAGTCTCACTGAGTCTTGAGTGTGATTTTGACTTTATTTCTCACTAGTAATTACTTAAATTTCTAATATCACTTTTTTCTTTTGTAAAATGGAGATTATAATACATAACTGACTGGTTTCTGGTTTGAAAGAGATAATACATATATAATTGCTTTGGGGAAAAGGCTGGGTTTACAATAACAACTAATAAAGTACAAAGCATCATAATTATGATAATATGTGTTGCTGGTCATATTAATGATAAACATTTGTTATTTAATATGAAGTATTAAATGTATACTCCCCTCTTTGAAATCTTAACCTCTTTTCTCACTATGAGAAAATTTCATGTTTATTCTTGTTTTTCCTGTTATAAGACACCAAAGGTACAAAGTGAAAACTTCACATAAATTGTGTGTGTGTATGTGACTGTGATATGGTTAATGATTCTTAATTCTTCTCAAGCTTTAAAGACTATCAGTTTTTCTTCCAATTAAAAAAATCTACCCTTTTCTGTCTATATCCATTATTGAGGTAAAACGAATCTCTTTGAGGTTTGTAATGTCGCTACAGCTTTTAGAGCACAAAATCATGACAGTTAACATTCTTGAACATTTACTGGTAGCAGGCAATATTCTAAGCCTTTTGCATGTATTATCTCATTTTGTCCTCGTTATAAACCTGTGGAGAATTGCTAATGTCACCTCCATTTTACAGATGAAAGGACTGAGACAAAGTGAAATGTACTAATTTTCTCAAGGCGATGGTGTCATTAATGGCAGAGCTGGAACCAGCCAGTCTCATGCTGGAATCAGCGCTGACCATTGGACCACCTGTGGTCAGTGCAGAACCTGCCAGAAGCTTGTCATTCTGAAAGTGTGGTCTGTGTTGTTGGTCATATTAATGATAAACATTTGTTATTTGTTATTTATAACTGTGAACAACCAGTTCTGAACCACTCGAAGGAATTCAGGCTCCTGGATCTCACCCTAGACCTCTACATCACAGATCTCTGGGGATTTAGGTCTGGAAATGTGAAGTTTGATTGTACTTCTTCACCTGTCCTCCACACACATCATTCCTTCTTGATTCTGATGTGCAGTGATGTTGAACAACCACTAGCATAAGGATCTTTATCTAGTTGGATAAAAAAGTATTTGATTTATGCTATAATATTTAATTCATTCTTTATATTTCAAGGTATTAAAATAGCAACACCATATTTTATGGACGCCACTTCCCATCATAACAATCATTGTCTGCACTATGCCCTTGTGAGAGGTAATTGACTGGTTTCTACTACTAGACGAAGACAAGTTTATTTAATGTTTAGTGTGCAAAGAACCATGTGAGTTCTAGGAGAGGGAGCAGGGGTGTACAGATAAACTGTGGTCCCTGCCCTCCTTATGGCTCAGGGTCTAGAGAGGAACCAGGCACAAATGCAAATAATAGAAAGCGGTCTTCAAAAAGTTCATGGAAAATGTGTTATCATGAAAAAAACAATGCATGGATCTCAACTTTTTTTAGTATCAAAATAAACTCATACTAACTAGTTACAATATGTCTGAACAGGATCTAGTTTGAGGTACTAAGAAAGATCAGACATCATTTTCAAAAAAGCCCCTGTCAAAACAATGTGAATTTTGCTAAATTGAAACAAGAACAAACGTCAAATTTACGGTGAAGCTTGAGTACAAGAACGGTGAACTCACTGATGCTCTGTGAGAAGTTAATGGAGACAATGCCCTGAAGAAAGCAGCAGTTTGCAAATAGATAACTCATTTTAAGCAGGGATGAGAACATATTGAAGATTGTGAAGAAAAAATTCATCTTGTTTGTGCCCTAAGTGAAGAGGACTAATAACAGCGAACACTATACACATCTCAGGTTCCTTAGCATACACAATTCTGATTGAAAAATTAAAGCTGAGCAAACTTTCTACTCCATGGGTGCCAAAACTTACAGCCAGATCAGCTGCAGACAAGAGCAGAGCTTTCAACGGAAGTTTTAAACAAGTGGGATCAAGATCCTGAACCATTCTCTGAAGAAGTGTAACAGGAGGTGCAACATGGCTTGACCAGTATGACCCAGAATGCAAAGCACCATCACAGCAAGGGCTACCAAGAGGCAGAGGTGGTCCAGTGAAAGTGGACTGGTCAAGGGCAAATGTCATCACAACGGTTTTCTAGGATACTCAATGCATTTTGCTTGTTGACTTTCTGGAGAGCAAAATAACAATAACATCTGCTTATTTTGAGAGCATTCGCAGAAAGTCAGCCAAAATGTTATCAGATAAACAGTGGAGAAAGTCTCACCAGAGAGCCCTTCTCTACCATGACAATGCCCCAGTTTGTTCCTCTCATCAGATGAGGGCAGATTTGCGAAAGTTTTGATGGGAAGTCACTAGGCATCCACCTTACAGTCCTAATTTGGGTCCTTCTGACTTTTTGTTTCCTAACCGTAAAAAAAAGAAAAAACAAACCTTTAAAGGGCAGCCATTTGTCTTTAGCAATAATGAAAAAGGGACTGCACTGACATAGTTAAATTCCCAGGACTCTCCGTTCTTCGCGAATGGACGACATGGCTCGTATCATTACCTGCAAAAGTATCTTGAACTTGATGTAGCTTATGTTGAGAAGTAGAGTTTATATTTTTAATTTTTATCTTATAATTCAATTTTTCCATGAATTTTTGAAGTCCCCTCCTATGTGAGTGTGAGTGAAGACGAAGAAGTTCAGAATCGGACTCAGAAAGAAGTGTCTGGCCTCAAGTTTCTACAGAGGGCACTCTTGCAGCTACAAGTGAATTTCAGAGTCTTCCAGGTCTAGGAGAGATTGAAGTTTCTGGATAGAAGGAGTCACTCTTAAACCCTTTTTTTAGGAGGGAGAGACCAGGAAAGACTTCTCATCTGCAGAGTCTAGCGTGGTGTTTTACATCCCTAATACAGGCTGATTCCCACATTGCCCTCTCCCCTGCCAAATGTACTTCGAAGATTTCATGAAAATTCCCTCCCTTCCCACGGGGTGAGGAGGAGGTGGGGATAGTTAATGGGTACAAAAAAATAATAAGAATGAATAAGATCTACTATTTGATAGTGCAACAGGGTGACTATAGTCAATGCTAATTTAACTGTACATTTAAAAATGACTAAAAGTATAATTGGATTATTTGTAACACAAAGAATAAGTGCTTGACGGGATACTCTGTTCTCCATGATGTGATTATTACACATTGCATGCCTGCAATAAAATATCTCATGTATGCCATAAATATGTGCACTTACTATGTACCCACAAAAATAAAAAATAAAAAATTAAAACAAAATTCCTCCCTTTCCAAGTTGTCCTTCTATTTCTGAGGCCTGTAAATTCCTGCATTCTCTTTCCCCTTGAATTGGTACTTACATCACATAGAACTAAATGCTTATTAGAGGAAAAAGTATTTCACATATATACATAATATATATAACAGAACATATATATACATAACATATACATACATATTAATATAGTTTACATATTTATATATTATGTGTATATATATATGTATTTTTAGAAACAGAGTCTCATTCTGTTGCCCAGGCAGGAGTGCAGTGACGTGATCTTGATGCATCACAATCTCACCTTTTCCCAGGTTCAAACGATGCTCAAGCCTCAGCCTCCCAAGTAGCTGGGATTACAGGTACTTGCCACCACGGCCGGCTAATTTTTGTCAGGGCTTTGCTATGTTGGCCAGGCTGGTTTCAAACTCTTGACCTCAAGCAGTCTGCCCTCTCGACCTCCCAAAGTGCTGGGATTACAGGCATGAGCCAAGGTACCTGGTTGCACTTTTTATATTCGATACAGAAATAGGTACATTTAATCTCAGATTAGGGTCAAGAACATAATGTTTAACACCTGGGTATACTATGTTTGTTAAGAATGCTACCTGGATTTAAATTGGTTTCTACCATTCGCAAACATTGTGACCTGGGAGAAGTTACTCAGCAGCCCTGGGCATCTGCATGTTTTTCCTTTTCATTTATAAATTGGGGATGAAAATAGACCTTACATAAAATGGTTATTGCAAAGCACGTATAAAAGGTCTTCCTCATACCACTTCCTGGTCAACATGGTGAAACCCCGTCTCTACTAAAAATACAAAAAATTAGCTGGGCATGGTGGTGCGTGCCTGTAATCCCAGCTACTCAGGAGGCTGAGGCAGGAGAATTGCCTGAACCCAGGAGGCGGAGGTTGCGGTGAGCCGAGATCGCGCCATTGCACTCCAGCCTGGGTAATAAGAGCAAAACTCCGTCTCAAAAAAATAAAAAAATGTGCACACAAGGCACTGTGGGTGTACGTTTTTCACCATTTGGAAACAAGGGTTTGGACTTAGTAGAACCACGCTCCCTCTAGGGAAGAGCTGTGTTTCTCCTTGGCCCTGTTCAGTTGCATCACCTATCAAGGCAGAGATCATGGCCTGCAACTGAGTCAGCACACTGGCTGATGCTACAGAGGAGGAGAAAGACGGAGGAGGGAGGAGGAAGAAGAAAGAGGTCAGGCCTGTTCCCATTTGGGCAGCTCTCCCCCAGGGCGGCTGATACTCTTGGAGGTGCTCCTGAGCATCCCAGAGCCCCGGGCTTGGCCCTCCTCAGCCTGGCTGGCAGGGGTGTGGATGTGGGTGTGGGTGGTGTTTCAAGGGCTGGTTGCTGATCTGAGGATGACATCAGCTTCTGTTGCACAGCTGAGAGGTCCTATGCCTCAAAGATACTCTGGAATTTCTACTGCTTCAGAAATACAACTTATTAATCATAAGAAATGATATATGGTGATTGTTGAAAACTTGCAAGATACACCAAAGTTATAGAAAAAAAATCTTTAATTTTTCCAGCCCAAAATAACTATTGTTAAAATTATTTAGGCTACAGTGGCTCACACCTGTAATCCCAGCACTTTGGGAGGCCAAGTCGGGTGGATTACCTGAGGTCAGGAGTTCGAGACCAGCCTGGCCAACATGGCAAAAACCCATTTCTACTAAAAATACAAAAATTAGCCTGATATGGTGGCACATGTCTGTAGTCTTAGCTACTTGGGAGGCTGAGGCAGGAGAATTGCTTGAACCCAGGAGGCAGGGGTTGCAGGGAGCCAGTAGAAATTAGGAGCTTTTGCTTCTTGTTATAAAGCACTTAAGGGTTGCTTAATTTTGTATTAGCAAATTAGATATTTAGAGAACTTGAAGAAAATATATTATACATATATATATATATATATATATATATATATATATATATACAGTGAGACAGTTTTGCTCTTGTTACCCAGGCTGGAGTGCAATGGCTTAGGATTTGTCACTCAATTTTTTGCTCAGATATGCTTTTACATATAGCATAAGCATTTTATATATATGTATGTGTGTGTATATATATATATATATATATTTTTTTTTTTTTTTTTTTGAGATGGAGTCTCACTGTTGTGCAGTCTTGGTCCACTGCAACCTCCGCCTCCTGGTTCAAGCAGTTCTCCTGCCTCAGCCTCCTAAGTAGCTGGGACTACAGGTGCACGCCACCATGCCTGGCTATTTTCTATATTTTTATTAGAGATGGGGTTTCACCATATTGGCCAGGCTGGTCTTGAACTCCTGACCTTGTGATCCACGCGCCTCAGCCTCTCAAAGTGCTGGGATTATAGGCATGAGCCACCGCGCCTGGCCTATTCGTATATATTTTTAATAGAGACTGGTGGTTGCTATGGCGTCCAGGCTGGTCTCAGACTCCTGAATACAAGTGATTCTCCTGCCTTGGTCCTCCAAAGTGTTAGAATTACAGGTGTGAGCCACCGAGCCTGGCCAATTAAGAATTTTAAAGGTGAATTGTGCCACTTCTACGATCTGGTTGTGGTTTAACTTTGGAGTGCTGTTTAACTATGTTTTTTTTAACTGTTGACTTTTTTTTTTCTCTTAAGTTTACTTCTTAGAAATTTTCACATAGCTTGTTTTCCGTAACAGGTTATCATTTAATATGACATTTCTTCAAGACAAACACCAGAAGTTGAAAAGACAAAAAGCACAAAATAAATCCTCAAAATAAGAGTAGTTAGGGTAAAGAATTATAAATCTGGGGCTTCTAAAATATTTTTTCCCATCTCAGTCAGAAACTTTAAAGAAGTCACTTTATCTTTCCTGACTCAGTTTCTCCACAAGTGAAAAGGACATAATAGTCCTCAGTGACTAGTTAGGATCCTTTATCGTGAACTGTGAATGGCTGGAAACATGGAAGGCTAATATTATTCCACTGTTGTATGGGAGAGGCATCATGTGAATTAGTGGGAATCATCTTTACTAGTGGGGAGGAAAAATCACTTGATGATTTGTAGGAATCCGGGGATAATGCTCAGAATTTGTGGCTGAAACTTCTCTTAGTAAAAGAGAGAGACTGAGAGAGAGTGAGAGCTAAAATGAGAGACAGAGAGAGAGAGAGAGAGAGAGAGAGAGAGAGAGAGAAAGTGAGAGGCACATGCTAGAACAAAGCTCCTTTGATTTGTTCCTGGGAGTGGCTGGGTGTGTCAAATCATCCCTCAGCCTGGATGCTGAGTAATCAAGTTATAATGTTGGCAAAGTGTCAACCGATAGGTAAGAAAAAGCACCAACAAAACAGTCTCCTAGGTTATTAAATATTTGGTCCAATGATTACTTGTGTTGAACTAGAGGAAGATATTGCTTCATAAAATTGTATAATGAATGAATGAATAATTAATTCTTTGAGCTATGTATCTCTCCTCCAAAAACATCTACTCTTTTTGATATATAGTCAATAAAATGGTTTTTGTGGCAAAAAAAGAGAGGGGAAAATATGGATTAGTTTTGGAGTTATAGAGCAAATGCTTTTTCTTACAGACAGACGTAATTATTTGTCACAAATATTTTTTAAAGAATCATTTACTTTACAAATATAAAGTGTTTGGAATGAATCAGATGCACTGGTCTTCAGTATATAAAAGAGAACACCAGGAAAGGAACTGGTATTTAAGGAAATGTCAAACTTATTTCAAATTTATGGGTTGAATTCATCCTTAGTTGAATCACTCTCAGGTAGGGTTATTTCCCACTCATTCATTCTCTACCCAGTACATGCCAAGTACCCACTGTGTGCCAGATGCTGTTCTAAGTTCTTGGACTACATCAGTGAATAAAATAGACGAAAAAAAAATCTGTTTAGATTTTAGCTGAAGGAGGCCATCAACAGTAAACACAGAAAGTGAACTGTAGAGCGTATCATACAGAAAACTGTAAAATCTGGCTTTATATCTGCTTCTTATAGGTTCAAAGTTCATCAAGAAGAAGGAAGATAAAAAACATTCTAGAATTGTCTATTCATGAGCCCACATTAAAAGCTTTCCACGAGGCAAGAGACTGAAGATTATAATGTGATAATAACACCATACTGTTATTTTGATATTGTTGCTCGCTGAGTTATAGTAGAACCTTTTTTCTTCTAAGTCTCATGCTTCTAAGTCCACATATTAACATGACTGACATGACAACTTTGTTCTCTCCAGGCATTTCCTTCAGGATGTATATACATTTATACACTATAACCATTAGTGTAGGTATCAGACTTATAGAAATGTAAAGCTAAACTGTAGTTGGCTTGAGATCCATAGTTCGGTCTTATGCTGGGTCTTGCCCAGGATCTGACATACTCAACAAATGTTTATTCAGTCAATCACAGACCCCAATCAAAATGCCCAGTTAAAACAGGGAAGCAGAGTAGAAACCTGTTGAATGCAGAAGACATTCCTGAGGCCACTCTTTCCTAAAATTAATCGGCAGCCATGTTCTCCAGAAACTAGTTTGAAATTGCGTAATTTAAAAAATGTGGGCCAGGTGCAATGGCTCACGCCTGTAATGCCAGCACTTTGGGAGGCCGAGGCAGGTGAATCACTTGAGGTCAGGAGTTCAAGACCAGCCTGACCAACATGGAGAAACCCTGTCTCTACTAAAAATACAAAATTAGCTGGGCATGGTGGTGCATGCCTGTAATCCCAGCTACTCAGGAGGTTGAGGAAGGAGAATTGCTTGTTCCTGGGAGGTGGAAGTTGCTGGGAGGTGGAGGTTATGGTGAGCCGAGATTACGTCATTGAACTCCAGCCTGGGCAACAAGAGCAAAACTCCATCTCAAAAAAAAAAAAAAAAAGTGAGCTACTTATATAACTTCATCCTCTCCCATTTTTCTGTTTTCTAGTGCCTTTTAGGTAGAATTCTAAAGAACTTATAATTATGGCTGCCATGGAAAAGAATATTACTGGGAAACGGGTCTTCTCAGTCAAATAGAATCACAGTTTTAATACACTTACCACTGAATGGGAACCATGGTTTATTTGCTTTCTTCCCCCGACTGTTTTGCCTAAATCAACAGTTTATTTTGTCAATGATGTTACACCTGAGACTTATGAGTCCTTGCCTTACTTGGGTTTGATGAGAGGGTGAGAACATTCGGGTAGAGGGTCTGACCTTCAGAGACTCTTCAACAGGTGAAAGCTTTAGACAGGGAATGCTCTATTTAATCTTCTGTTAACATACCTGTCCAATATACCTTGTGCCATCCCAGCTCTGGACCTCCGTTCCCAGGGTTAAATGGTTTCCTGATGTTCAATGACACTGCCTCCATGATCCTTCCCCAGTCACAGCCAGAATGAAAAGGTCACTCTCATCTCTGAACTCCTTTTGTCCTTTGAACTCCCCCGATGTCCCTTATTACATGCCTCCAGATACTTTCTTTTGTTTTTTATCTTCCTACTGAACCCTTTGGGGAGAGGAAACATGTCTTATAGCCCCAGTCAAATGGTGCTTCTAACTTTCACTCAGAATCACCCGAAGGCATTTTATTTGGACTTCCTTGGGTGTTGTTGAATTCCTATCATTGGAAATGTTTCTACCCAGGTTGAGCAAGCACTGAACAGGAGTGTTTCAGAGGAATTAAAACATCAAAAAGGAGAATAGAGAAGCTCTGCCATTTAAGTGAAAGTCCCTTGAAGTCTGTGGACCACAGTAGCAAGCATGGAGCAGGTGTTCAATAAATGTGGTGAGTTTGAAGTCAATATCATGCTCCAGCCATCTGTCCACTCTTTCCCGAGCCTGCCTAAGCAATAGGCAAAGTGGTACTAATTGCCATCATTAGGAAGCACATGCTATGTGCCAGAAACTATGTAAGAAGTGTCTCTTCATCCATCTCTATCTATATCTCATTTTGTAGATCTTAGTGACAAATGAGAACCATATGTAGATTGAATTTTACAGATGAGGAATCTGAAGATTAAGCAATTTGTTCGGGATTTCTCAAGCAATGAGTGGTTAGATTTAGTTTGCAAACGTGTGACTCTGCTCCCAAATTCTCATTTTTCCTCCTACAGCTGGATAATAGAATTTTTAAGAAGCATCCTGTCCATACGTCCTTACCTATGACTTTCCTTCCACTTGCTCCACTGATGCCTTAAATTCTATTTTTGGAGTTTAACTCATTTAGCGTATGACTTTGATCCCGGTTAACATTAAAATACCCAGGACATGGGGGAGGGGAAGCTATTGGTCAATCTTAGTTGAGTAAGTTTAGTATAGCAAGTTGCTCTCATTAGTCAACAAGCACTTATTGACTGCACACTGTACATCGGGTCTGTACCAAGCGTTGGTGGTGTAAAAATGAATGAAGCTTGGACCTTGCCTTTAAAACGGTTGCAGTCACATATAGGAGAATGTAAGAGATTGTTATAAAACAATGTAGTAAATGAACAATAGGGAATTCTAGATAAGCACAGCAGAGAACCAGCTGGCTCCATTTTAGATCCTTTCCTGAGACTGATTTGGCTGGAAGGGAGTCGGTCCCACCGAATGAAGGCGCTGTGGGAAGACAGGAGGACAAGAGCAGGCTCCGCGAAGAGATTTCAGAGCAGAGCTGCACACTCCGTTTTCTTTTTTTTTGGTTTTGTTTTGAGACAGTCTGGCTTCATCACCTAGGCTGAAGTACAGTGGTTAGCTCATGGCTCACTGTGGCCTTGACCTCCCAAGCTCAAGTGATTCTCCCATCTCAGCTTCCCAAGTACTGTCACTGGGACCACAGGCACGCACCACCACACTGGGCTATTGTTTTGCATTTTTTGTAGAGACGGAGTCTCACCATGTTGCCCAGGTTGGTCTCAAACTCCTGGACTCAAGCGATCTTCCCACCTCGGCCTCCCAAAATGTTGGGATTATAGGCACGAGCCACTGTCCCATGCCTGAGTAATCCTAATCACAGGATTTTAAAAAGAAACTTCCTGTGCCACCCAATTAAACAGTATCTCCTATCAAGTTGGCAGTAAATATTTTGCTAATAGTACCTAATTTTTAGGTAGGCACTGTGTGTGTATGTGTGTGTGTGTGTGTATTCCTTATTTTTTGATTGACTTTGTTTAACGAGCAGCTACCTCTTTTGGTGTCTAGCAGAATGAGCTGCCTCAGTTTACATAAAAAGAATGGGGATCAGAGTACTTTTTGTGCCACCAACATGTCTGAGAAATGTGTAGTATTACTATCATCACATACTCCTTTTATTTCATCCAATATCTTACCTTCCGGCCCTGTGTGGGCTAAGACGATTGCTGCACGCATGTATGTATATATGCATGTAGCTCACAGACCCTTCCTGCCCGAACATGTTGCAGGCCTTTTGGAAGCTATGCAGACAACAGCAGCTTCAGCCTGAATCATTTCTTTCAATTGTGACAAGCTGCCAAGGGGCTTGAGTAAGAGCGGAGAGCCGCCGAGGTGGGGCGGGGCGGGGCGTGGAGCTGGGCTGGCACAGTGGGCGTGGCGGCGCTGCCCAGGTGAGCCACTGCTTCTGCCCAGACACGGTCGCCTCCACATCCAGGTCTTTGTGCTCCTCGCTTGCCTATTCTTTTTCCAAGTGCTTTCCAGGACAACTGCGACTCCAGGTAAGCAAGGTGGGGTCAGAGGGCTGGTGACTTCCTTTTCAGGGAAATTCATAAAAATGATTATTTGAGGTGATTTGAGATGGTGAACAAAGTGGATATAATGGAGCTGTTTTCAAGGACGGGCTGTCGGCTTCAGTACTGCCGCCTCTCATCCCTCAGATTGGCAGAATTTCCAGCTCTCAACCCTTTGGACACCAGGAATACCATATAGGGAGTAAAATCACTTAACCATACAAGGTAAGAATATGAAGAAGTCAGCACGGCTCAGAGGTTTTGGTGGCAGAGGGGTGCAACCGTGATGTGATTCACGGAGGGGAAAACACTTCTGAGGACATTTTCAGGCCTACCTTGGAACTCAGAATGAATTTTGCAATGCTAGTTTCAGAAAGGGTGTGGTACCCCCAAACAGGGGAAAGCTGAGAAGCACTGGTATGTCTGGCTGGCTCTTCTCCCTGGCTGTCATCGTAAGGGTGAGATTTAGGCATATGGACTACCCTTCATTTTGGCATTTTTAAGCACCAGATCACTATTTATCTACTTGCCACCACATTCATCTAAATGGAAATTATTCTCCTTCCAGTTTTCTGGGTTTCAGCATAACTTTAAACAAGTGACACGTTTCAGATGCATATTCTTGGACTCATCAATTAGGCTGCTTGTCGTTTCTCTCATATGCTGTACACTTTTTTTATGGCTTCATTTAAGCATATCATACTAAAAACCAACATGCCAGGCTAGTTCAGAGACTCGTAATCAGATCCTCAGAGCTGCGGGCTCTTAGGCATCTTTCAGCCCAGCCCCCTGATTCTGTAGATGAGGAGCAGAACTCACAGGTGATGTGGTGTCTAAAGTCACACAGCCTGTAAGTAGCACTGCTGAGATCAAATCAGACCTTCAAACTTGCAGCTCGGGGTGTTTGCACAACACCATGGGTTCTGTTACCATCTTTTTCAACCCCTACATGTCCCAGGAGGTTTTCAATCATGGGTTCCAAACCTCAGTCCCTGCCAGTTAGTGTTAGGTTTGATGAGTTCCTTCAAGGGTGGAGATGAAGCCTGTCTGAGGAAAGGCTTCTCCAAAGGAAGTGAGTCAGCAGGTTTATATCTTTGCTTCCTAACGCCTTGAATTGTGCTGTTTCAACCCCTCTGGGTTGTGGATTGACTTTGGGGCTATGCAGAGTCAGCGATTTGGGCCATTCTGGTGTGGCAGAGTTCAGCTCTAAGTTTACTGTTTGGCAACAGTGGGCTGGGTCAGTGGTCAAGGTCAGGCTTCTAAAGAGACAAAAGCAGCTGTGATGCTTCAGAACAAAGCAGACTCCCCCAACTCCCTGACATGGGAAATGAAAGCAATTACTCTCATTACTAATAGCTGCATTGTACTTTCTTGCCCACAAAGCACTTTTCAGATACATTGATTCACTTAATCACTTTGTTTAGTCCTGATATTCTTTCACATTGCAGAAAATATCCTATTTTCTTAAATACAAAATATTCTATTTTCTTAATCTGGCACATCCTTTGCTTCTCACAGATGTAGAATGTGGACGACGAAGGTTGTGTTTTTAGGCATTTCATTATTGATATTATAATAGGCAAGGTTTCTCATGGGATTGCCTAAGGACCGGTTATACCAAATACTTGAAAGATGTTCTCACCATGTCTCTCCATCTTGAAGATAAGGCAGGCTAAGCTAAACGATATCTGTAATACTTTGATACAGTCAAAAGGTAGTTTTTTTTTTTCTTTTTTTGAGATGGAGTCTTGCTCTGTCACCCAGGCTGGAGTGCAGTGGCACGATTTCGGCTCACTGCAACCTCTGCCTCCTGGTTCCAGTAATTTTCCTACCTCAGCCTCCCAAGTAGCTGGAATGACAGATGCATGCCACCACATCCGGCTAATTTCTGTATTTTTAGTAGATGCAGGGTTTTGCCATGTAGATGAGGCTGGTCTTGAACTCCTGATCTCAAGTGATCCGCCTGCCTCCGCCTCCCGAAGTGCTGGGATTACAGGCATGTGCCACCGTGTCCAGCCAAAAGTTAGTTTTTAAGGGATGAGAAAACTATGCCCATAGTTCTGTTTATACCTGCATACACGTGATGTGTGCTTGAAGAGTGCGGCTGATGGTCTATAAGTAAAATGAATTTATATTGTTCAAATCAGGATATGTTTGAGAGTAAATGGGGCACTGTAATTAATATCAAGACAACAGACATAAACCAGGACTGTCCCAGGCAAAGTGGGATATATAGTAATCCTATCCACAGGGCTTTTTTCTCACCCGAATGGTATAAAGACAAAAAAATCGGAGGATCATTGGCTCCGATACATTAAAGCTAGGAAATCTTTATACAAAAGCCAGTGATAAGCTATAAGTCTAGAGAAGCGAGCACACCCCTTACCCCCAGCACAGTACACGTGTCTCCATTCATTTGGGGCCACGTGCAGTCTCTGAATTGTCAGTTCTCCTTGTCCCACGTGTTTGCAAGGCTAACTCCTACTTCTCCTGTAGGACCTACCTTTTGTGTGACTTACTTAGTTGTCACTGTCTCTGAGATGTCACTGAGATTTCTAGTATGGGGACTCTGTCACTGCTGGGGATTCCATAGTGACTTGTGTACTCATCAAAACACAACATTCATCATGCCACTAGCTGACAGCTGCTTGGAGGCAGGGGCCATGTCAAGTTCACCTTTGTTTTCTTAATGCCTACCTCAGGGACTGACACACACTGGGTACTCAGTTAATACTTACTAGACGAAAGCAATATCATACCAACAGTTTACAACGTAAGTGGCAGAAAGGAAGCTTTCTTCAAGGAGAAAAATCAGAGAAAAAGTTTTGTGTTGATTAAACAAACCATGCAGGATATGTTGATCTCTTCAAGGGGAGATTTCAGGATGTGCAGGATTTTTGGAACTCAAGAGACTTCTGAGAACAAATGCCAGCAAAGATGCAATTACTAAGGTTTGCCAGGACTCACTCAAAGGGAAGGTTAAGAAAGCAAGTGATAAGATGTGGCGGGGAAGTGCCAGGCTGGGAGCTAGAAGCAGTGAATTCTAGGTCTGGTTTTGCCACTCTCACTCCCCGTGGGTGGCCTGGGAGGCTCACTTTGTTTTTGTCTGCCTCACTTTCCTCATCTGTAAAATGAAGAGGTGTAGCCACCCTAGATCCTCTCCAAGATCTTGTCCCACTTTCAAGGTGTATAATTTGGTACAGATTGCGAAAGCAAGCTGCTTGGAAATAAGTTCTTAAAACTGCATTTGTATTACTACTTAAACGTCCAAGTCGCTTTTCTATGGTTAAAATAAAGTTCCTTTTAAACTTTTAGGTGTCTGAAAGATGTAGTGCTTTCTACATTGCAACTGTAAATGAACTTCTCCTTGTTAAAATAGTTACAGGGTTTTCACAGAAATGGAAGAAGACACTTGTAACAAGGCAATAAAATGAAAAAAAAAATTGTAGCAATTTTAGCACTTTCAACAGAAGTCATTAGGCACATAATTTTACTATATAGGTATTGCTAATCTCTCCTCTTGTACTTATTAATTTTTATAGCATTTGATCATGCAGAACGGTCTGTGTAGGAATGGTGTTGTTTCCCAGGCATGTATTGCCAACATGCTGAGGTTTGCTTAAATGCTTTGTCTTGTAACACAGTCATGTGGCAATTGTGGCCAAAGTCATCTTTTGAGCTACCTCAGACCAGATCAACTTTACAGTGTTTTCAGGTCACTTGGGACTAATCACAGAGCAGCTGATCAGATTTACCCTGCAATATTTGATTACTTAGTGGTTGATTTTTTTTTCCCCCCACTACAACCACTTCCTTGTACAGACCTTTTCTGATTCCTTTGGCCAGCATCAAACAGTGCTGTTGTGACTGGGATCCCGGATTCCAAGGGCTGTATGACCTTCCCAGAGGAGAATTTTCTGAGAAAGGAGCCAATCAGCATAGGAACAGGAAGGCAGATCTCTTTGTGTTCATGCACTGAAGACTAGCATGCAAAGGAAGGGACTCACTCAAAGGGAAAGTTTGCCAGTGGTGAGAGAAAGCCTCTGAGATGTTAGGATGTCAGGTGTGCACCGATTTACATCTCCAACAGGGAACTGAATCTAAGCCTTGAATTGCAACACAGCATTAATTATATTGTGTAATTAACGACATTAAAAGCCACAATGATCTTGTATCCACAGTCATTTAGACTAAATGTAATTCAAAATGTTATGACGAGTGAATGAATAACGCTTTAGTTGAATAAAATGGTAAAATGACCATCTTCTTACCTTTTCATCCACTTCTAAGATCCATTTTTAGGCATATGTAGCCAAACTCCATCAGCGGATTAGTGTAAGATCTTAAACACCATTTTTCTATCCAAAGGAAATCGCTAAAAGTATAGTTTGTTATTAACTATGCAAAATCATTCTAGTATCTCTTGGAGGACAATAAATACATGCTGGGAGGAACTACTCGTGTTTGTTAAAGCACAGTTTGTGTATTTCATGTTATTATCGATGTGATTAGGTCTCAACTTTTGGAAGCATTAGAAGCTTGCAGGGATCCGGGCTTAGGCTTCTCTATTTGATGAAGAAATGACTCATTATTTCACGTACATGTTGAGTTTTACTTGTAGACAAACTTGGCATTATTAATATGAATTTCTAGTACAGAAGGAAGCCAGAGTTCCTATTCTGAAAGTCTGTCCACAGATTTCCCAAATCTTTTGTGAAGAGTTTCCTTATATTTTCCCAGTGGCAGGCACACTGGTTGAAACACTTCACAGGCTTTCTCTTTTGCCTCCGTCTACTCTGCTGACCTCAGTATACACCTAATGCCAGTCACCTTTCCCTGGGGTGTGATGTCATCTGTTGGCCTTTGCCGCTGCCCTGGAGGGAGAAGGAGTAAGGTTGTGGGCTTTAGAAAAAAGAGGTCCACTTGACTTCAGGGGGCGTATATACGCAATGGGAACACTGGACTGAGTGCATAGCTGTATTTATCAGGGCCATATGGAGAAGGAGGAAGACCATGGAGATGACCAGTGAGCATGAACAGAGTCAACAAAACATTTTTTTGGATAATGAACTCACTTTTTCAGACCCTGAGATATAATATAATTGATATAAGTTCATCCTACACACAAGCCACATATCCCATAAAAGGGAGAATTCTGAAGAAATATTTAAAGACCAGGAGACCTCTCCTCCATCTTATTCTTAGGTCTTTGCATTTTAAATTTGTGTCCAGGTATAAGGTACAAATTGCGATCTTATTCATCATGCCTTTGACTCTTGACACGTTTGGTCCTAGCCAAAGGACGCCCTCTATCTTAAGCAGTGGCGCTTCCTTTCTGAGGCCAGGGTGCATGTCCTTCCTGAAGACCTTCAATGTCACATTCGGCGCATGTCTGTGTGCATGTGCCTCATGCTTTGGAGGAACACTTCAAGTTTAATCCCTGTACTGCTCACCCAGGGGTAGTAATATCAATTGATTTACTAAATAGGTAGGTAGACCTTTATTAGAACAGTGAAACTTTTTCAATCTGAGGATCCCTTCATACTCTTAAAAATTACTGAGGGGGCCGGGCACGGTGGCTCACGCCTGTAATCCCAGCACTTTGGGAGGCCGAGGCGGGTGGATCACGAGGTCAAGAGATCGAGACCATCCTGGTCAACATGCTGAAACCCCGTCTCTACTAAAAATACTAAAAATTAGCTGGGCATGGTGGCGTGTGCCTGTAATCCCAGCTACCCAGGAGGCTGAGGCAGGAGAATTGCCTGAACCCAGGAGGTGGAGGTTGCGGTGAGCCGAGATCGCGCCATTGCACTCCAGCTTGGGCAACAAGAGCGAAACTCCGTCTCAAAAAAAAAAAAAAAAAAAAAAAAATTACTGAGGACCCCAAAGAGCTGTTTCTTTAAAAAAAAATGTAGATTATATCTATCATTATTTACCAAACTAGAAATAAAAGCCAGAAACATTTTGAAATGTTCACTTACTAATTTATTAAAACAATATAACCATTAAATACTACTATAATATATACTTTTAAAAACCATTTTCTAATGTAAAAATATATAAGAAGAGTGACATTGTTTTTCATTTTTGAAAATCTTCTTAATATTTGACTTAGTAGAAGGCATATCATATAGCCTCTGAAAAACTCCACTGTTTATTTGTGGTTGAGAATGATAATGTCTTAGTATTATTACGAGAAGAGTCTTAACCTCACGGTCCTGCTGAAAGGGTGTTAGAGACCGCCAAGAGTCAAGACACAACACACTGGGAATTGTTGTATTAGAATTAAAGAGCTCTGACATGTGACAAGATGCCTACTTGCTGCTATATCCACTTTACCAGGCTACATATTTTGAAGCCGTTCTCTCTTTTAATTCCCATGTTATTTATTACACCACTCACATATCCTGGGCAGCTCTGTGTTCTAGTTATTTGTCTACATATCTGCCCAAAGAAACTACCAGCTCAAAGAAGCAGGAGCTCCACTGCTCTTTGTAACACTCTGGGTAGTGTCTTACACATAGATGTGTATATTAACACAAACAATAACTGCTGCTGTTTATTCAGCATTGTTATGTGCTGGGTGTCCGGAAAAGGTATGACTTACTCGAGTAAGGGTTTTCTAGCACTTCTGTCACAAAGCACCACAAACCAGGCAGCTTAAAGCAACAGAAGTTTATCATTCCACAGGCTTCGAGGCCAGCACTTTGAAATGAAGATGTTGGCAGGGTCATGCTGTCTCTGGAGGCTCCATGACTTTCTCTTGGTTTCTGGTGTTTCCAGCAGTTCTTAGCATTCTTTGGCTTGCAGAAGCATCCCACCAATCTCTGCCTCCACTGCCGTAAGGCACGTCCCTTACACAGGTCAAGACATTTGTGACTTCACATCTTCCCTTGTGTATGTCGGTTTCTGTGTCTCTTCTCTTATTCCTTTAAGGACATCAGTCATGTTGGATTAGGGCCCACCTAACTCCAATGTGAGTTCATCTTAACTAATTACATATTAGTTAAGGAACAGGAAATACCCCTTTTCCACATAAGGTCACATTCACAGGTAATGGGGATTAGAACTTAACATATCTTTTGGGGGGACACAATTCAACCCATAACACTTAGTAAATATTAGATTGAACCATGCAAAAGTGCTGCAGTTTGATAGTTTTTGCTTTATAAAAATTTTAACTTTTGCCTAGAAGTTTCTTCACAACTAATCTTACTTTTGAATTTACAGAAAGTTCCTTGTTTATTCTGTCGGAGATCATTACTTTGTTTAAGCAGAATTCTTATTGGGTTGGCAGAATGCAGTTGAGAGGCCTTGAAAGATGCTTTAGGAATTAACCTCTCCCTCGTCCTTGCTTCCAGGACCACAATGGATGCCCTGCAACTGGCCAATTCGGCTTTTGCTGTTGACATGTTCAAAGAACTATGTGAAAAGGAGCCAGTGGGCAACGTCCTCTTCTCTCCAATCTGTCTCTCTACCTCTCTGTCACTTGCTCAAGTGGGTGCTAAAGGTGACACTGCAAATGAAATTGGAAAGGTAAGCCCCAAACCTTGTTTCTACTTTAAGTGGGAATACAGTTATTAGGACCCACAGGCAGTTCCTAGGGAGAAAAGGAATGGAGACTGTGTGGTCAGAATTGGTCAAGATTCAGAGCTGTGCCATTCCAGGACTCTCTCCTCTCTCTCTCTTTTTTTTTTTTATTGAGAAAAGAGTCCCACTCTGTTGCCCAGGCTGGAGTGCAGTGGCGCAATCTTGTCTCACTGCAACCTCCAGGTTCAAGCAACTGTTGTGCCCTTCAATTTTTTGGTCTCCTTCATCCATCTTTAGGCATGAGAGTTGTGCACTGCCCGGGACCAGCCCAGTTGACCCTGCAATGCTGAGGCTACGTGATTCACTGGCACAATGTGCCGGGTTGGTGGTGTTCGTTATCTGAGTTGCGGAATCAGGGCAGAGCTATTATGAGTTATGGAGTGAGAAGGGTATAATCTTATGCTGACATTACATGTTGTGGTGCTTCAAGGCAGAAAAGATGCTGGACTATTTGTTGGAACAACAACAAAAAAGTTAGGAACAAAATACAATGATTTAAGCCTTCCAAATGATAGTATTCTGGTTTTAAATGGTTTACAATATTATTACAAGAATAATAAGTTTGAATACATATAATATTTTAGGTGTTTTACATATAAGTAGTCCTTATAACAACTCAGGAAAGCAAGTATTCTCAGCCCATTTTACAGAGAGGAAAGGAGGCTCTGAAGAGTTGGAGAAGATTACATTTCTAGTAGGTGGAAGCTCAGATTCAGTCTGACTCTAGCCCACCCAGGGCAGCCCATCATTTATTGTAGCTGCCCATCAGAAATGACACATCTGTTCACCTGACAGTTGCTAAAACACCTAGAGGAACTAGACAAACTCTGCCTAGAGGTATCTCTGTCCAGAAATCTGATTCCTGCCTGATGATGGTCTCTCTTGGTATTAATCTCTCTCTTCTGGTCTCTAAATCGGATAGAAATTATAATCCAGCTTCATCATTCTCCAAGTTTGGAAAAATCTCTGTGTGAGTATTAAGGGCATCACTTTGAAGAAAGGACAAATGTTCTCAATAGTTGGTTAGGAAGAGTACCTTTATGATAGTGTTTCTCAACAGGGACAATTTGTCTTCCACTTCCCACTCTGGGGATATCTGGCAATGCCTGGAGACATTTTGAGTTGTCTTAAATAGGGGGGAATGCCACTGGCATCTAGGAGGTCAGGGATGCTGCTAAGCATCCTACAGTGCCCAGGACAGCCCCACAAAGACTCATCCACCCTGAGTGTCAATAGCACTGAGGTTAAGGAGCCTTGTTTTATGGGAACTGGACAGGAAGGTTCTGTATTTCCAATGATGTTGGTCATTATCATGTGTCCACTTCAGTGCAGCACCATTCAGAGGCAATAATTTTTGGGTAATGGATTTTTCTCTTAACAGGTTCTTCATTTTGAAAATGTCAAAGATGTGCCCTTTGGATTTCAAACAGTAACATCGGATGTAAACAAACTTAGTTCCTTTTACTCACTGAAACTAATCAAGCGGCTCTACGTAGACAAATCTCTGAATCTTTCTACAGTAAGTTGTTTAAAGCAAGTAGCAAGACTTAACTTTTTACCAGGCATGGCATTTTCATGCTGTTAGAACTACAACTTTTTTTTTTTTCAGTGAAATTCATTTCTAGGATGTTCACTTATGATTTGAGGCTTCTTAAATAAATCCTGGTGGAGAGGTTGAGTATAGTGGGAATCAATTGCAGTCATGTCTTCTAACTCAAAATACAGAGAAGCTTATGGGCTTTCCTTTTCCCTCTCAAATAAATCTTACCCTTCGTTTTAGCTTCCTCTGAGAGAATGGAGGACAGAATAATTATTAAACTCTCTAATAAATGTAGCTCCATAGACGAGGAGTGTAAGACAGCTCATGATTTAACCTTTTTCTCCTTAAACAGCAGGGCATATGGGCTGGGGCAATGTTTTTAGCTCTCCACTTCATTTATTATGCACACAATGTTGTTCTGATGTTCTCAAAATCACTAAGAAAAATAATAACTATTAATTCACAGTTTTCATCAGTCACAAATTAGTTTTGTTTGCTGGGCTGGTCAGGTAGGGATCTCCACAGGCAGCTCTGGTAATATTTAAAAAATCTGTATTTGAAACATAGACAATATTCTAGACTACATGAAAGTTCTCTCTGCATGCACTTCAGTAACATATAGTTAATTTATTTCCTGCTTGGATGGTCAGAATTTCAAGCTTTCCAAATCTAAAAGCTAGACTACCAGCTTTTGAATATTTTACCATGATTTTGAACTTTCTGCAGTAAATATTTGTTTCTGCGGTTAAGATCTTTTGAGGACATGGGTTACTAGATATTGTAAGTATATTTTTTGTGGCTTAAAGATACATATACACAAGTATTTTTATTCCAAAAATTACTTGGAGAATTAAAAAAAAAAAAAAAACACCTGAGCTGTGAGTTGAAGCCTAAGCATACAAAATTTCTAGAAGCTCCCTAAATGATCATTAAGGAGACGATTAACACATTTTTATTGCTGGCAGTGAGGACAATGGAGGCCCTTCTTCATCTGGCTGAGGCTTTCTAATGTTTTTAGGTGAGATTGGTTCTCTCGGTCAATGGTGACAGTCAGTCCCAAGGTTGATTTGCAATTAACTGAAGCTAAGTTAATTGGCTAAGGCTGTAGCTGCTCTGAGGAAATTCAAGGAGCCCTGTGTTTGGAAGTGAACTAACATGACATTGAAGCGAGTTATATTTGGTTTGGTTGAACTTCCATGCAACATCTGGAATTATCTTAACCAGACTGGGAATTGTAAAGGTTTTTTTTTTTTTTTTTTTTTTTTTTTGAGTTAGAATCTTGCTCTGTTGCCCAGTCTGGGGTGCAGTGGCATGATCTTGGCTCACTGCAAAAGATCTTTTAAAAGACTGCTTTCCATTGCTCCTGCTAGTGCACAGCATCAGTAATTTTACTAATTAAAGGTCCAAACAAGTGTGGTCTCTGGAGGATCTCTTGCACCAGAACTACCTGGGAGTTAAAAGGGCAAATTCTTGAGGCCCTTTTAACACCCAGGTAGTTCTGATTGCATCAAGATGGGAATGGGATTTAGGGTTGCACATTTTAAATAAGTGTTAGAGTAAGAACCCCTGCTATGTTTTCTACAGCATTGCGTTTGCAACCTCAATTTGCAGATGGCATACCTAGAAATTTTGTTAAAATGCACGCTCTGATTCAGTACGTCTGGAGTGGGGTCTGAGATTCTTCATTTCTAACAAGGTCTCAGGTGATGCTATATGCCACTTTGGACCACAGTTTGAGTAGCAAGGGTCTACAGAATATTTATTTAGTTTAGCAAGGACAAGAGTTTTCTGCTCATTCTCTTTTCTTTACATTTCCTATATTCTAATACATATGTGTCTGTATACATACGACATTTTAATATTTCTGAAGTTAGAGCCTTTAAGATAATTGGGTATACTTAACGTAGTGTTTCTTTTGTTTTCCCCAAAGCTGATATTAAATTGATAGATGCATTTAATAATTGAAATTGTCTTATAATTGAAAAAAATGAAACCTTCAATACAAAGAAATTCACTGTCTTCTACATGAGGTTTCAATTCATACAGTGTTCCAACTTAGTGTACACATAGCAGTTAATATTTAATAATCCTTTTGTTGGAACAGCATAACAATGCCATAACTTGATTATAGACTTCGTGATTTTATGAACTGCATGTTTTTCAGGAGTTCATCAGCTCTACAAAGAGACCCTATGCCAAGGAATTGGAAACTGTTGACTTCAAAGATAAATTGGAAGAAACGAAAGGTCAGATCAACAACTCAATTAAGGATCTCACAGACGGCAAGTACCCTTTAATTGTTCTGCTGTCAATCACCAAGTAAACAAGGCCTTCCATCTCATAGATGCTTGCTCCAAGCATAAAACAACATCTGGCCGGGCGCGGTGGCTCAAGCCTGTAATCCCAGCACTTTGGGAGGCCGAGGCGGGTGGATCACGAGGTCGAGAGATCGAGACCATCCTGGTCAACATGGTGAAACCCCGTCTCTACTAAAAGTGCAAAAAATTAGCTGGGCATGGTGGCACGTGCCTGTAATCCCAGCTACTCAGGAGGCTGAGGCTGGAGAATTGCTTGAACCCAGGAGGCGGAGGTTGCGGTGAGCCGAGATCGCGCCATTGCACTCCAGCCTGGGTAACAAGAGCGAAACTCCGTCTCAAAAAAAAAAAAAAAAAAAAAAAACATCTGGAGGATTCTCTGGATATTTTTACTACACAAGCTAAATTCTTTCCCTTCAAACCAAGTAAACAACTTGTATTTCTGGGCGTGTCTTGCATCATCTCATCACGTGGGAGAAACTGTTGGGGCTTCAGTTTTAGTCTGCTTTCTCTCGCTCTCCGAAGAGCTGCCACAGGCCGTGGTGGAGCCCTAGCTGTGCCTCTAACAAAGTATGGCTTTGGGCAAATCATGAGGCCATTTTTCAGTCTGGAAATGGAGGGACTGGATTATAACTTCATGATCCCCGAGGCCCCTTTCAGCTGACAAGTTTTACAAAGTTGTTAAGGAAAAGGGACCCAGGCAACACGCCTACAGGAAAATCAAACCAAAGCGTAGTGTCAGCTTGTCAGCCACACCAGACCAGACTGGACCAAACCAAACCGTGGCGTCAGCTAGTCAATCAAACCAAAGCAAACCAAACCACACCACACCGTAGTGTCAGCTTGTTCTCGGTGTCGCAGCTCTCCATGCCGGTCGCTCCTCTGACAGCCCCGGCGTCCATGAAGCTGCGAACCGGTTCCTTCTCCGGCTCAGTGCTTTCCGCCAGGTGTCTCCCTTGTCCTTCTCGTCCCTCCATTAAATTCCCGGCGAGTCGTCTGCCTTGCTGGAAAAGCATTAGGGTTATGATGATTTTGAGAGCAAACCAGTGACTATGTCCCCCTTCCAGTGGATATATTTATAATGGCATCAGGAGGGATCTGGTGGGAGGCCGAATCTAGTCATGAAAGAATGAAACCTAATCAGTCGCTGCTGTCTGGGGAGGATTACACTTCCGGGGCAAGGGAGACCCACTTCCTGTGAGAATGACTACCATCCCCAGCTGTTCTCCCTCTGGACTGAGGAAGTTCTAACAGGACAGTAAGTGCAGGGTGAGAACATGGAAAGAATAGGGACTCTGGAGTCATTCAGGATCTAGGTTCGAATCCAGACACTGGTACTTACTGACTGATATTTGGACACAAAACTTCAATTTACTGATGCACATGTTACCTGATTTAATTTTTTAAATTGTATTATATTGTGTTTTGTTTTAATAGATTTTGGGGAACAGGTGGTTTTTGATTACATGGATAAGCTCATTAGCGGTTATTTCTGAGATTTTGATGTACCCGTAACCCAAGCAGTGTACCTGTATGCAATGTGTAGTCTTCTATCCCTCACCCCTTTCCACTCTTTCCCCACCCCACAAAGTCCATTATTTCATTATTATGACTTTGCATCCTCATAGCTTTGCTCGCACTTATAAGTGAGAACATACAATGTTTGGTTTTCCATGCCTAAGTTACTCCACTTAGAATAATGGTCTTCAGGCTGAACGTGGTGGCTCATGCTTGTAATCCTGGCACTTTGGGAGGCTGATGCAGGTGGATCACCTGAGGTCAAGAGTTCGAGACCAGCCTGGCCAACATGCTGAAACCACGTCTCTACTGAAAATGCAAAAATTAGCCAGGCACTATGGCATGCACCTGTAGTTCCAGCTACTTGGGAGGCTGAGGCAGGATGATAGCTTGAACCTGGAAGGCAGAGGTTGCCGTGAGCCAAGATCTCACCATTGTACTCCAGCCTGGGCGACAAGAGCAAAACCACGTCTCCAAAATAGGCAAACAAACAAAAAAGAAAAATGATTTTCAGCTCCATCCAAGTTACTGTGAATGCCTTTATTTATTTATTTAAGATGAAATGTTGCTCTGTCACCCAGGCTGGAGTGCAGTGGTGCTGTCTTGGCTCACTGCAATCTTTGCCTCCAGAGTTCAAAGGATTCTCCTGTCTCAGCCTCCCGAGTAGGTGGGACGACAGGCACCATGCCCAGATAATTTTTGTATTTTTAGTAGAGACGGGGTTTAACCACGTTGGCCAGGCTAGTCTCAAACTTCTGACCTCAGGTGATCCACCCGCCTCAGCCTCCCAAAGTGCTGGGATTACAGGTGTAAGCCATCATGTCTAGCCATGAAAAGACTTCTGAATTTGAAATAGGAGGCTCAGGATTGAAGCTGAAGCTCTGGCGTTTACTGGCTCCCACACTTCTTTGTTCTTCAGATTTCTTCAATAACACTAATATGTATTCAGCATATTATATAGCGTTGGCAGCAGTTACATAATTTGCATGGGCCAGGGCAAAAGTAAAAATGCAGGGCCTGGCCTCTTGTTTAAACGTTTATTAAGAATTTTAAGATGGTGATAGCTGAACATTAAACCAAATGCAGGGCTCTTCAGTTACAAGCCTGTGAAGTGGGCCCTGAGCATTGGTCTGAAAATTAGAGAAGATTAGGTGAATGGAAATCCTTTATAAAAAAAAACCTGTGGGCTATTCAAATGTGAGGAGTTCTTTTTATTAAGGGATCACTCCCCTTGAACTGTTTTGGCTGTTGGGATTTGAGCTTTATAACACTTGTAGTTGTGATTGAGCCCCACGGTAATTACAGTTTACCTTGAGGCAACCGGCTTGCCTACAAGGTGTGCAATCGAGGGAGAGGATGGAGAGCTGTGGGGTGAAGGGGAGAACCTTCTGACATGCTTTCTAGCTAAGGAAACTAGAACAGCTCTTCTGAGCCTCAGTTTACTGCACTGTAAAATGGAGATAATGATCTTTGCCTTATAGGACCATTGTGAACAGAGTGAGATAATATATGTGAAATTCTGGAGGAAAGAAAGTGATGATGCATTTTCATTCAAGAGCGCAGGCTTTGGAGTCAGAAAGACCTGGCTTTGAATCCTGAATCCACCCTCATTTATATATCATCCTGGGAGAGTGACTTCACATCACTGAGTCTTAGCTTCCTCATTTATAAACCAGGGAGAAATATATATCATGTGTATTAAATAGCTTGTATACTGCCTGACACAGAATAGGCATTCAGAATGGTAGCTGTGTTTTCCTTTCTTTATTTTATTTTTTGAGATGGAGTTTCGCTCTTGTTGCCCAGGCTGGAGTGCAATGGCATAATCTCAGCTCCCTGCAAACTCCAACTCCCGGGTTCAAGCGATTCTCCTGTCTCAGCCTCCCGACTAGCTGAGATTACAGGTGCATGCCATCATACTTGGCTAATTTTGGTATTTTTAGTACAGGCGGGGTTTCATCATATTGGTCAGGCTGGTCTCGAACTCCTGACCTCAAGTGATCTTCCTGCCTTGGCCTCCCAAAGTGCTGGGATTACAAGCATGAGCCACTGTGCCCAGCCATTTTCCGTCTTTTTTTCTTCCTTTCTTCTTCCTTTTTCCTCACACTCCTTCATTCTCTCTTGACATCTTTGGGAGATGTGGTTGTGTCAAGGTAGACTAAGAGAAAGTAATCCTTCTGAAATTTGATGGTTGGAACTACCAGGCCTTACATGGTGTGACTCCATGAAGTGGTAAATACTCAGCAAATATGCATGTAAATCCCAGATGTAGTTTGGAAGATTAATTCTGCTCTTTGTGTTTTCCTGAAATTGTTGCAGGCCACTTTGAGAACATTTTAGCTGACAATAGTGCGAACGACCAGACCAAAATCCTTGTGGTGAATGCCGCCTACTTTGTTGGAAAGTGGATGAAGAAATTTCCTGAATCAGAAACCAAAGAATGTCCCTTCAGAGTCAACAAGGTATATGGGACAGCATGTAACAGTAAAAGGAGCCCAGTGATAGAAGTGAAAAATAATAGGGAGAGAGGGGATCATAAATCCATTGCAGTGAGGAATCTGAGGGCACGGCTGGCCATGTGCTTTTCCTGAGATGAGCAGCTGGGAGATAAGTGGTACAAAAAGAGCCAAAATCCAGAGGGCCTCCTGTTTTCCATAATGTCTTCAAGGATCTGAGCTGAGTGAAACTTTATAGATCTTGTAACCCAGTGAGTAAAGCTAAGTTTCTGGCTGAAAAATAGCTACAAACTTCTGAGAACTTTAGCAGAAAAAGAAAAGAAAAAAAAAAAGAAAAAAGACCAAACTCTATTATCGGAGGACTTTGGATTATCATGAAACTTTGACTATTTAGGCATCTTTTTCCTGATTAACTTCCCTAGGATCTCATTTTCTTATCTGTTGATAGTGAAGTATATGGTCTGGGGATTTTAATTTATAAGATGCTTTGATGGCAGGGCATGGTGGCTCATGCCTACAATCCCAGCACCTTGGGAGACTGAGGTATGCAGATCACTTGAGGTCAGGAGTTGGAGACCAGCTTAGCCAACATGGTGAAAGCCTGTCTCTACTAAAAATACAAAAATTAGCTGGGCATAGTGGCGGGTGCCTGTAATCCCAGCTATTGGGTGGCTGAGGCAGAAGAATTGCTTGACCCTGGGAGGCAGAGGTTGCGGTGAGCTGAGACTGCACCAGTGCACTCCAGCTTGAGCAATAAGAGCAAAACTCCATCTCAAAAAAAAAAAAAAAGATGCTTTGAAGCACTCGTTGACTGTGAAAAAAACAAAGAATAGCTTCTCATCAGCACCACTGGGAGTCATTATGGGAAGAATTAAGAGCCTGTTTTGCAGGCCAATCTCATTGATACTAGTGAAGTAAATATGTCAAAAACAATTACTAAAAGTAGGTTAAGTACCTCTTTTGTAAATGAGACCAAGGAACTGAGACTAGAAATTTCAACTATTTCATTAGAAACCCTAGGAAAATCCAGAGATCTATATGATAACCTGATGTGGTCTCCCTGGGTGGGATCTGACTTGTATTAGACTGAAATCAGCCCTTTAGTTCGTACCATACTTGAAGGTAGTTTAGTTATTACCTTGTAGCTCCTATGCATCAGTTCTAGCTTTCACATTTCTCCCAGTACTTAGAGTACCTAGCATCAATATCTTGTTTTTGCCAAATATAGTAGCACCTTCTTAATGCTAACATCCATGAGGAAAGCTCTGCAAGATACAATCTATACCTGGGTTAGCTGGATGGCTTCCATTACTCTTTCTTTGTTCCCATGGAATTTTTATTCATACTCTCCCCTGTTCCCTGCCAGAATATGCTTTCCACAGTGAAATCTGTTTACTTACATAGATCCCCTAGTAGTGCATGGGATTTTTAAGGTAGGGACAATGCCTTATTCATCTCAGTGTCTACAATTTCTGGCCAAGTTCCTAACACATCAGTAGGTACTCAGCAAATTTGTTGAATGAATGATCAGTTCCTAAGGGTCAGTTTGTCTAAACAATCAACAGCAGACAGAAACTGAGTGGCCTTTGGGACTACCGTGGGTTCCTATGCAAGACCCATTGGGCATTTTCACTGGGAGAAGACAATGATGATTGTTATTGCTCCTTGCTGACTCAAAATATCCATGGGTGCTGAGGGGTGGGTAGGAGGTCCTCTTACCTTCCTGAGCTTAGCTTCCCAACTGCAGTGGTCTTCTCAAAGCTGACTGCAGGGACAAGACTGACCCCGCACACAAAAGGTCTGATGAGATTCTGGAGACACACAGGTACTTGAATTTTAAGCATGGCTTTTAGATCTTCTCAGTGTTATCTTTCATCTGGAGTGGAAGTGGAACGTGACTTTACCCAGCCTCTGCTGTGAGTTTGGGGTGGTGGTGCTGGCCCCACTGGCCCTGACGGCATCCACACAGCGTTTGCTGTCATGAAGTGGCCGCTCTGGCTCCTTTGATCAGTGATTGGCTCTCTTCCCTGGCAAGGGCTGGCAAAGGGTTCCTAATTCTGTTTGTGTGAAATCTGAAACAGGTTGCCAATGGTGCCTCTCATCAAATCCTCAGAGCCAGCCTGGAAGGAACACCACAAAAACGTTGCAATAGTCGATGAGTAAAATGTAGACTTTTGTGTCAACCACACTAAGGGTCATACTTTCTTCATTAAGAAAGTGTTAATGTGTGTTTTTTGAGAAGGGAGGGAGAATGTATGCTATTCCTTTATTCTTGCTATTAAATCACAAAGCTAGGTTATATAAGATCCTGGAAACTCAGCCTTTATGGACAGAATTAATAAGAGTTTGAAATGTCATTGATCTCTCAGTGTTTCACTTAATAAGGCAATAAAATGGTACTCACAGCTGCATGAAGCTACACCCTTTCTTTGAATGCAGATGCTATTACTTCTTCTTTGTTTTCTTTGAATGGCTTTGTCAGGCCTTGAACTTTTTGAGTGACACTACTAAGCCTTTTCTCATGGTGTCCCCAGTAAGGGTTAGACTAAATTGGCGAAGTTATGTTATTAAAAGTTTAGTATAGTACTTATTCTGATAAAGATATCTATCCATATATATTTATATTAGGATATATGTCATATTCTATTTTCTGGGATGGATAGTCTTTATTTGGTCCTCTTTTCAGAAGATATGTCTCAACATGGGTTTCAGAAAATAAAGTACCTAGAGTCAGTGCCCATAAGTGAAATTGATGGCAGTTTTTGGAGGCCACAACTATATGCACATTCAGAAACTATTAGCAGTCTAACCTGTTGGAGATTTTTAGAAAAATTTCTTAAGGAGGAATATATTTTAAGGCAATATTCTCTTTAGGAGAAATAAAGGGAAGAATTATCTGTTAACTTCCAAAGTAGTATGTTTTCCTGTTATTCTGTCTCTGGTTACACGTAGAGTTGAAGTCCTCCATTATTTATCAACCAAATATTCAGTGAAAACTACAAGCTGGGATAGAAAATAAGACTTAGTTTCTGCCTTGCGTATTCTCGTTGGGGCGGGAAGTGGAAAGACAATCACTAGATAATATTTCTAACACTGTGGCAAGTAAAACAGAGGTATATACAGAAGTAAAATAAATGAGGTTTATCCCTGCTTGAGAAAGGTATTGGGGAAGGTTCAGCTTATTGTCTGAAGATACCAGATGCGAGTTTACTGCAGTGTTATCCTTTCAGGCTTGACATGAAGCTTGAACTTTCTCCCCAGAGAGACTTAGGTAACAGGCAAATATCCTGTGGGAGGGATATGTCAAGGTAATAAGTTAAACTACATTACTGTCAGTCTTTTACATCTTAGTGTGAATGCCTTTTCCTTCAGGAAATCAGTCCCCTCTGGAGGACAGGAGGCCAGCTGTTAATAGGGACAAAGAAAAGAAAAGGCCTGGGCAGTGCTTGGAGGTAAAGATCCGAGCGACCAGACCCTTCATTGGTTCCCTTTAAGAAGAGTAGGGCATGCAGTGGAGCTCAAAGGGACTTAGAGATTTTTTTTTTTTTTTGAGATGGAGTCTTGCTTTGTTACCCAGGCTGGCTGGAGGGCAGTGGCACTATCTTGGCTCGCAGTGGCACTATCTTGGCTCGCTGCAACCTCTGCCTCCCAGGTTCAAGCAATTCTCCTGCCTCAGCCTCCCGAGTACCCGGGATTACAGGCGCCCAACACCACACCCAGCTAATTTTTGTATTTCTAGTAGAGATGGGATTTCACTGTGTTGGACAGGCTGGTTTTGAACTTCTGATCTTTTGATCCACCTGCCTTGGCCTCCCAAAGTAGTGGGATTACAAGCATCAGCTACTATGCCTGTCCTAGAGATAATTTTAAAAAGACTTAGAGACAAGTTTAAAAAAGATTTTCCTTTTTAAAAATCATGCAATACTCCAAGTATTCAGAAAATGAGAGAGAATAATGAAACAAACACCCATATTCCGATTAACCATCTTTGTGCCCTTAATACTTTACCTTACTTATTTCAGATATCTTAAAGAAAAACTGTAACAACGGTTGCATTGCTTTGTGGATGTTCCTTCACTGCTCCCTCCACTGTCCTGTTCCTCTTTCTTCCTCCCCAGTGGTAACCATTATTCTGAATTTACAATTTCTTCATTCTACTGATAAGAATACTGAGGCCTGGAGAGACTGAGTGATTTGCTCAAGGCCACAGAATCTCACATTTGGGACTAAAAACCAAGGTTCTTATCTTCAATCTAGACTTCGTTCATTAGCTCAGATCCCAGTAGGTGGTAGTACAGCTGGGAGTGGGCGATTCAAACCAAAGAGACGTCAGAACAAGTACTGTTGTGTTCTGCTATATGCTAGGTTTGTCGTCGTTATTGTTCTGTTTTGTTTTGAAACAGAATCTCGCTTCGTTGCCCAGGCTGGAGTGAGTGCAGTGGTGCAATCTTGGCTCACACCAACTTCTGGCTCCCAGGTTCAAGCAATTCTCCTATCTCAGCCTCCCAAGTAGCTGGGGTTATAGGCGTGTGCCACCATGCCTGGCTGATTTTTGTATTTTAGAGGCGGGGTTTCACCATGTTGGCCATGCTGGACTTGAACTCCTGACCTCAAGTGGCCTCCTAAAGTGCAGGATTATAGGCGTGAGGCACTGCGCTCAGCCAGTTTTTGAAATTAGGTATTTTATTAGGAAAAACCATTTAAATGGTTATGTGGGTTTTCAGTAGAATTTACTTTCAGGTCAGCTCCACCAGGAATAGTTTAAAGATCTCATAGGCATCTATAAAGAATAACAGGCTGGGTGCGGTGGCTCATGCCCGTAATCCCAGCACGTTGGGAGGCTGAGGTGGGCAGATCACGAGGTCAAGAGATTGAGACCATCATGGCCAACATGGTGAAACCCCATCTCTACTAAAAATACAAAAAAGTTAGCCGGGCATGGTGGCACGCACCTGTGGTCCCAGCTACTTGGGAGGCTGAGGCGGAAGAATTGCTTGAATCCAGGAGGCGGAGGTTGCAGTGAGCTGAGGTTGCACCACTGCACTCCAGCCTGGCGACAGAACAAGACTTCGTCTCAAAAGAAAAAAAAAAAAAAAAAAAAAAAAAAAAACATTGCCTATATTTTCAGCCATACAGTCTTATTTTTAAGGTTTGATCTATGCAAAAACAGCATTATATATAGTTCCTGTAATGTGTAACATGTAGA
Source organism: Saimiri boliviensis (assembly GCF_048565385.1). NCBI lineage: Eukaryota > Metazoa > Chordata > Mammalia > Primates > Cebidae > Saimiri > Saimiri boliviensis. The sequence goes on along the minus strand of NC_133461.1, from coordinate 15,575,122 downwards.
TTACAAAGTACATGAATAACTTTTCAAAGGAACACAAACTCTTTACAGGACAGTCACTGGTTTGGGTGCAGGACAGTTTGGATCTCAGTGGATGATGGATCACAAACTGTAATAATCTGACACTGTGTCAAGAGTAAAACTGTGTATATATATATGTATATATATATTTATGTGTTTGCATATATACGTGTGTATATATGTGCATGTGTGTGTATATATATATGGGGTATATATAGGTGTGTGTATAAATGTATGTGTATGTATATATGTGTGTATGCATATATATGTGTATGTGTATATGTATATATAGGTTTATGTATATATGTATGTGCATCTGTATGTATACATGTGGGTATGTGTGTGTGTGTGTGTGTGTGTGTGTGTGTGTGTGTATATTTATGCTTGTATAAATTGAAAAGTAAGCAGTCCAAATTTTTCCTTTTACAGACTGACACCAAACCAGTGCAGATGATGAACACGGAGGCCACGTTCTGTATGGGAAACATTGACAGTATCAATTGTAAGATCATAGAGCTTCCTTTTCAAAATAAACACCTCAGCATGTTCATCCTGCTACCCAAGGATGTGGAGGACGAGTCCACGGGCTTGGAGGAGGTAAGGAGGAGGCTGGCACTCTCCACAAAGGCACCCCCTGCCTTGGCAAAGAGTTGCATGAACAGGGCCGTGTGGGCCGTCAGAGCTGGGCCCACAGCCCTCCCTTATCGCCACTGGCTCAGTCACCTCCAAGGGCCCATAGTTCTTTCCGGGGCCTTTCCTCCTTAATAGTAAAAACAGCCAACATTTATTTGGCAGTTACAGTGTCCTAGGGACTGTGCTGAGTTGCCTACATGTATTATCTCATCTAATTCTTACAGCAGGCTTATGAGTTAGAGACTTGTACCACACTCTTGGTTACCAGTGAGGGAGCTGAGGCACAGAGAGGTCGGAGACTGGTCTGTGGTCACATAATCAGTTATCGGTGTGTGCGGGATCAGGATTGGAGCCTGTGTAGTTGGAGCCAGGTTCTTTCTTTTTTTTTTGAGACGGAATTTCGCTCTTGTTACCCAGGCTGGAGTGCAATGGCGCGATCTCGGCTCACCGCAACCTCCGCCTCCTGGGTTCAGGCAATTCTCCTGCCTCAGCCTCCTGAGTAGCTGGGAATACAGGCACACGCCACCATGCCCCAGCTAATTTTTTTGTATTTTTAGTAGAGATGGGGTTTCACCATGTTGGCCAGGATGGTCTCGATCTCTTGACCTCGTGATCCACCCGCCTCGGCCTCCCAAAGTGCTGGGATTAGAGGCGTGAGCCACCACGCCCAACCCGGAGCCAGGTTCCTAACTGAAGGCTAGAGTGCCTCCCTCATCTCCCCAGCAGTAAGGCACTACATTGCTACTCATTGCCAGGTCCACTATCATGTGACCTGATATCAAGCATACTCTCTCTTGCTCTTTTTCTTTCTTTCTCTTTTATTTTTCTGAGACAGAGTTTTGCTCTGTCGCCCGGGCTGCAGTGCAATGGTGCAATCTTGGCTCACTGCAACCTCCACCTCCCTGGTCCAAGCGATTCTCCTGCCTCAGCCTCCTGAGTAGCTGGGAGTACAGGTATGTGCCACCACACCTGGCTAATTTTGTATTTTTAGTAGAGACGAGGTTTCACCATGTTGGCAGCGACTGATCTGTGTCTGCCTCCCAGCTGCGGGGGGTCGCCGGCAATCTTTGGTGCTCCTTGGCTTGTAGGTGTTTTCGTCCATCTCTGCCTTCATCTTCCTGTGGTGTTTTCCTGTGTGCATGGCTGTGTCTGCATCCAATTCCCCTTTTAGAAGGACACCGTCATTTTGGATCAGGGCCCACCCAAAGACCCCTCATAACTAATCACATGTGCAACGACCTATTTGCAAGTCTTGTCACATTCCGAGGTATTTCCTCTAGGACTTCAACACACAAATTGGGATGTACAGTTCAACTCATATTCACTGGGGGATTTTTTTTTCCTTTTAAGTGGTCTTTTTTAGTTTAAATGTATTTTCTCTCTTCATCCCACTCCTGGGCGTAAGTGGACAAGGAATGTACTAGTTGGTTCAAAAACTCTAGTTACTTAAGACAATCTTTTGGTCCTAATAATTTGTCCAAAATTTGAAACAGTAGCCATTGAAAAGTAATAATAACAGATTAGTAAGAGACTCTAATGGTTCCCTCCTATATTAAAAAACAAACAGGCTGGGCTCGGTGGCTCATGCCTCTAATCCCAGCACTTTGGGAGGCCGAGGTAGGCGGATCATTTGAAGTCAGGAGTTTGAGAGCAGCCTGACCAACATGGTGAAATCCCATCTCTACTAAAAATGCCAAAAAGTGAGCCAGGCATAGTGGTGCAGGCCTGTAGTCCCAGCTACTTGGGAGGCTGAGGCAGGAGAATTGCTTGAACCCAGGTGGCCAAGGTTGCAGTGAACCGACATGGCGCCACTGCACTCCAGCCTGGGCGATGGAGTGAGACTCTGTCTCAAAAACAAACAAACAAAAACACAACCCAGTTTGTGACCTTGGGCATAGCCCCGATTTTTATAGGTTTCCCGGGAGTAATGCCAATGCAGTATTGCTCCTCAATAGTGAAAGTCAAGGGCTTATCGTTCTCCGTTGCACGTGTGTTTCTCCTGTAGCCAGGGGGAGATTGGAAGGGTGAGGAACGATTTAAGGTTTGCTCAATGAAAAATTTTTTAACTAAGTAATTTTATGCTTCATTGCATCTGTTTCATTTTTTAAACCAGCTAAAATGGATGCATTCACCACCTATGACCTTAGTAAATGGCTCAGAGTTAGTTCAGGCTCCCATTAAAAAAAAAGTAACTTTCACTTTAATTTAAATTATTAAATCTGATGCCATTCCTAGTACATGAATATCCTGGATTTCCTCATAGAGAAATTATAATAAGGATTTCAGAAATATGTATAAAACGCTTTCTAATTTTATATGCATTTCACTATTGTGTATGCAACATCATAATTCAGGCATTTGTTTCTGTATATTTACTCACTAACTTCAGGTTGGGTGTGGTGGCTCACACCTATAATCGCAGCACTTTGGGAGGCCAAGGCTGGCAGATCACTTGAGGCCAGGAGTTTGAGACCAGTTCGGTCCACATGATGAAACCCTGTTTTTACTAAAAATGCACACACACACAAATTAGCTGAATGTGGTGGCATGTACTTGTACTCCCAGCTACTTGAGAAGCTGAGGCCTGAGAATCCCTTGAAGTCAGGAGGCCGAGATTGCAATGAACCAAGATCGAACATTATACTCCAGCTTGGGGATAGAATAAGACTGCCAAAAAAAAAAAAAAAAAAAAAAAAAAAACCCAAAAAACAAAAAAAGATATTCTCTAAGTTAAAATGAAAAAACAGAACCCCACCCTCATCAATTTCAGTGCACAGGGAACACTGTTATTGGTTGGGGAGGAGGAGGGCACAGCTGGGGGGCTGCTGGGTCTCCTAAGAGTCACAGACCAGAAACTTCTGGGCCATCTTTGAGGTGCCACCCAGACTGCTTTGAAACTGGGCTTATAATAACACTTTATGTTTTTAATCCGGCCAGGTCCTTTACAATTGGAAATAAATAAAAATAAGGTCTTTTCATTTTTGCCCTTCAGATCGAAAAACAACTGAACTCAGAGTCGCTGGCACAGTGGACTAATCCCAGCACCATGGCCAACGCCAAAGTCAAACTCTCCATACCCAAGTTTAAGGTGGAAAAGATAATTGATCCCAGGGCTAGTCTGGAAAATCTAGGGCTGAAACATGTCTTCAGTGAAGACACATCTGATTTCTCTGGAATGTCAGAGACCAAGGGAGTGGCTTTATCAAATGTTATCCACAAAGTGTGCTTAGAAATAACCGAAGATGGCGGGGATTCCATAGAGGTGCCGGGAGCCCGGATCCTGCAGCACAAGGATGAATTCAATGCTGACCATCCCTTTATTTACATCATCAGGCACAACAAAACTCGAAACATCATTTTCTTTGGCAAATTCTGTTCTCCTTAAGTGGCATAACCCATGTTAAGTCCCCCTGACCTTTCTGTGGATGCCAATTTCTGTAATCTCTGCATCCAGAGAGTCCTTTTCTAGATACAATAAATTGCTACTGTTGCTGGATTAGGAAGCTGCCAGTACTTGTCATATGTAGCCTCCACACAGATAGACCTTTCTTTTCCACTTCTATCTTTTGTTTCCTTTTTTTTCCCCATTAAAGACAATGATACATGCTGTTAAAGGAAAGGAATCACCTTAGAGGAAAAATATTTCCTCATTATTTGTCAAATTGTCCAGGTAGTTGGCAGAAATACAATCTTCCACAAAGAAAGTTCCTGTGAGGAAGATCCGGGACTCTTCTTCCCAGCACAATGCCTTTCTTCTTTGGGATAGAGAATATTTCAGACATTCTCACTTCCCTGAAAGACCAAAGAAACTGTGGTGCATGGGACCATGAAACCGCCCTGGTTCCAGTGAAACTTGAGCTCATGCTCAGGTTACTATAGCTCCAGAAGTCCTGATGTTCGGCTCTGGCAGGCAGGTGTTTATTCAAATTCTGAATTTTGGGGATTTTAAAAAGATAATATTGTACACACACTGTATGTTATGAAACTTCATTGATGGGATCTGGGGCAGCACCCTATAAATCCACACCTTAATATACTGCAACAAAATGTAGGATATTCAGACAAAATAGAGAAATCAAGACTAAGTAGCCCATACAGGGTCAAATTTTGCTGCCAAATGAGTATGTCTCCAACTTGCAAAAACACTTTGTTCGCAGAACTTCTCAGATTCTGGAATATTGGGTAAGGAATTATAGACCTCTAGTAGCTGAAATGCAAGACCCCAAGGCAAAGTTCAGATCTTATTAAAAATTCACTTTCATTTTTGATAGCTGTCCCACCTGGTCATTTGGTTGGCACTAGACTGGTGGCAGGTTCATGGATTACTTCTCTACAAAAAATATGTATTTACTGAAGATTTTGTGGCATTTCTTCTCCCATCTCTTCCTTGCCATTCATTGTAAATAGATTTTTCTTGTTCTGAGGTTCAATATTGAATTTCTCCTATGCTATTGACAATAAAATATTATTGAATTACATGTCTTTTTTTTCTTCCATTAAGTTAGACTTACTATTTTGAAATACAACCAAGCCATCCATTTACAAAACCATCCCTGTAGGTCAGGCACGGTGGCTTATGCCTGTAATCCTAGCACTTTGGGAGGCCAAGGTGGGTGGATCACGAGGTCAGGAGTTCGAGACCAGCCTGGCCAACATAGTGAAACCCGTCTCTAATAAAAATACAAAAATAAATTAGCCCAGTGTGGTCGCAGGTGCCTGTAATCCCAGCGACTTGGAAGACTGAGTCAGGAGAATCGCTTATACCTGGGAGGCAGAGCTTGCAGCAAACCGAGATCACACCACTGCATACCAGCCTGGGCCACAGTGTGAGACTCCATCTCAAAACAAAACAAAACAAACAAACACAAACACGAACACCCCCCACCCCCAAGCATTTCTGAATGTAAACGCTCTTTTGAAGACTGAGGCAGACTAAAAAGAAGTGAGAATAATTACTTCCTCTTTCTCCTCATCTGCCTTTCTTCCTAGTCACCAGCTCTCACTTCTTTCTCCCGCACGCCTTTCATCCTAGGGAGTGAAAGACCAGGGCAGTGCTAGAATGACTCTCAACTGCATGAACGTCTATAATGGAATCAGAGCCCTTGCTGGGGGACGTGGAGAACTTCCCAGTCCTTTTCACTCTAAACCCACCCTCAAAAGTCATTTTATTAGGTACACTCTATGTGCTTAAAACATTTTTTTTCTTCTTATGGAAAGAGTGTTTTTCTCAATGCCATGCACATTGGTTTTAAATTAGTTATGCTGTCCCTGAATCTAATATTCAACATAGCCCCTTTTCTGTACCCACGGTGTGCTTGAAATAAACGTGTCTTCTCTTGCAACAAATGTGGAGTAAAAAAGCTGACAAATGCCCCCACATTCTAGGAAAAAAAAGATTATTTGTGCAGGGTTGCTGGGGGTGGTCAAAGCCAGATTTTGCCCTCTTAGTTCATCATCCCTCTTATCCAGGCTATGAAATAGAATATGAGATGACTGAAAAAAGTTAATGAGTTTTTAGAGGATGAGAGAGATTAGTGCCTCTTTAAATCAAGAATGCAGGGAGCTTAAAGTGTCTAATTTGGAAAACTGAAAATTTTGGTCATCTTACCTGAACAGTCTAATTCAGTGATTTTTCAACCGGGGGAAATTCTGCCCCCTAGGGGACATTTTCATTGTTACAACTTGGGGAATGTCTGCCATCTAGTGGATAATCTGGGGAGTTTCGTCTAGGATGAGGAGGAAGATTCAAGTCAGAGTAGGTTTGGAAAGGAAGAATTCTGGTGCATTCCGCAAGCACCCTGCCCAGCCCAGCTCACTAGCAAACTGGTCACAGGTATATTAAGTCATTTTGTCCTCTCTAGAAACATTTCAGGAGGAAACTATGATCCCATCTTATTAATGAGGCAGCTTAGACACAATGGATAGATAACCAAGTCAAGGTCACAGAGCTAATGCTTGTTGGTGGCTCTATTTGAACTCATGAACACCGACTCCGAAGCTGGACTTCCTAACCTCTGTGCTCCATGCCATCTTCCAACTGGCAGCAATCCCTGACAGGTGGTCACTGAATGAACCTGAAAGAACTGCTCTCTTCCAGACTTCCTCTATTTAGGAGTTCCAAAATATTTGTCTTATCCTGGTATCATTTTCTTGTCAGCCAAAACATCCCTAGAGTCAGAGACAGTCCACCAGTAAGGGGCCTAATTACTTCCTTTGCTTATTCTCACATAGACTCTGGAGTTAAGGGCTGTGCCTCTCTGTTTATGAGGAAATATAGGCTGTGAAGAATTGGATAATGCATCCAAATGGGTAAATAGCAGGGCATGGATTTGTGAACATTATTACTATGAAAACATATATTTAGTTATTTCCTTACTGATGAATATTCAGCTAGTTTCTAGTATTTCTGTTATAAATAATATTACCATGGACACCTCTATACTTAATCATCTGTAATGATCTCTTTCTCTTTTTTTTTTCTTTTTTTTGAGGCAAAGTCTATCTCTGTTGCCTAGGCTGGAGTGGAGAGGTGCAGTCTTGGCTCACTGCCATGGACACCTCTATACTTAATCATCTGTAATGATCTCTTTCTCTTTTTTTTTTCTTTTTTTTGAGGCAAAGTCTATCTCTGTTGCCTAGGCTGGAGTGGAGAGGTGCAGTCTTGGCTCACTGCAAACTCCCTCCCAGGTTCAAGTGATTCTCATGCCTCAGCCTCCTGAGTAGCTGGGACTACAGGTGCATGCCACCACACCTGGCTAATTTTTGTGTTTTTAGTAGAGATAGGGTCATGCTGGCCAGGCTGGTCTCGAACTCTCAACCTCAGATGATCTGCCCGCCTCGGCCTCCCAAAATGCTGGGATTACAGGCATGAGCCACTGTGCCTGACCACAATGTATCTCTTTAAGATTTCTAAAATCTTTGTGATTGATATGTTATGAATATATCACAATTTATTCATTCTACTCTTGATGGACATTTGGGTATTTCTAGGGTTGGGCTATTACAAATGGTACTACTATGAATATTCTAGTACAGGTTTTTTGGTGAAATACGTGTGCATTCCTGATTGTTACATATATGTATACAAAATGTAGCATATGTATGTACATATATAGCTAGGAAAGGGATTGGTGACCTTTAATTACAAGTAGTTAGCTTTGGTAGAGAAAGTCAAACAGTTTTCCAAAGGGGTTTGCCCAGTGCCTCTCTCTCTTTCATTATGATTCTGTAATAATTATGAGTGATTACTTTTTCCAACTATGACTCCTTAGCCATTCTTGGGGTAATTACTATGAGCTGGGCATTTTGCTAAGCATGACATGCATTATAATTCAGCATCCACAGCAACCCTATGGGGCTCCATTTGAGGTGAAAGGGGCCAAAGTTCAGACATGTGACACAAAAAATCTTGCTGAGCACAGATGGCGACCGAGGCGTATGGTTAGGACTTAAACCCCAGCTCTCTCTATACTTTTAATCACTATGATTTGATTATGTTACAAAATTTACTTGTATTTGGCTATAAAAAAGAATTAAATCATGTCATTTGTAGCAACATGGATGGAACTGAAGGTCATGAGCTAAAGTAAAATAGGACAGACTAATTATCTTGGATGAAATAAGCCACAGAAAAAGACGAATATCAAATGTTCTCGCTTATATGTGAGAGCTACAAAATTTGATTGCACGGAGGTAGAGTGTGGAAAGATGGAGAACAGACTGGTAGGGGTGAGTGGGAGGAGGCGAAGATGAAAAGTGGCTTAAAGGGTACAAACATATAATACCAACATATAGTGGGATAGAAGGAATAGATTCAATGTTTCAAAGCAGAGTAGGGTGACTGTATTTAACAAAGATGCATTGTGCTCGGTGGTGGACAGCCACACGCCCTGACTTGATCACTACACATTATTCACATGGAACAAGATTTCATGTGTGCGCTTACATCTTTACAAACAAAAGAAGAAAGAGAACTAAAGTCCCTTTAGCCTCTTTATTGTTGGTTGCTTTGCGTCAATAAATTGAAGGAGAATTAATCTGTTTAATTTTGTTCAAAACAGCTTTTTCAAAATTTTTAACCATGGACTTCTATTTTCATAGCAGCTTCTCACACCCTACAGAACTTCTGTTTCTCCAGACACATCAGAAACATAAGATGATCTTGTTTTATGTCATCAGAGAAGCCCTCATTAGATGCAAGGGACAATCAACGCAACCAAACACATGGATTACCTGCTCATTCAAATTTATTTCCAATCCATTGAAAATACGTCTTGGTATTTATTTTACTGTGTGATAGGTCTTGTCCCAGGAGATGTGAGAAGTGCAAAGCAGCCTGTGGATAGGGACATGGAGGGCTGTCAGTTCAGGCCACATGGAACTGGCAAGACTCCTCAAGTGCGGTCAGAAGATAGTTACAGAAGGGACACGTCTGTATCTATCTTATCTCTAATGGAGAATAACGCCATTTCCTTTCTGTGTTCCAGGACTGGGGAAAGGAATGGTTATCTGCTGTTGGTGAAACGCTTTGATCTCTTTTCCTGAAAAGCTTTCACAAAGTCAAGCAACTGTTATTGTTTGGGCAGAATATGGTGACAAGGACCAAAGGACAGGGAAACACCCATCTCCTAAATCTGCCATGACAGTAGGGTGGGGTTGACGGTAAGAATGTTGTGCAAGTGGTTTCTAGTCCAAGAGCTAAAACTAAAAAGCAAAGTCTTTTATTTATTTATTTATTTGTTTATTGAGACAGAGTCTCGCTCTGTTGCCAGGCTGGAGTGCACTGGCTTGATTTCAGCTCACTGCAACCTCTGCCTCCTGGGGTCAAGCGATTTTCCTGCCTCAGCCTCCCGAGTAGCTGGGACTATAGGCATATGCCACCACACCCAGCTAATTTTTGTATTTTTAATAGAGACGGTTGTGGGGAATATTCCCGTGTGAGACCCCCAAAAGGCGTGAGTCTCACTATACGGTGAGTTTGATCCCAAACACAGTTTCCTACTGGACGCAGTCGAGCTATCTGGAAAAAGGATTTGAAAGATGAATGATCAGTTTCTAATATCAACCACAATATCGTTTGGGCCTAAAACTATGCGTTGCTGCTAGACCAAGTGACCCCCTGCCAGCAACCGGTTCCTACTTTTAACTTTTTTATGACTCTTTAAGAATAAGCTTTAAACCTTTTCTTTACTTACCTGACTGCCTTGTACCCTAGATAATGGTTTAACTGTCGGGATATTTGCAAAGCAAATGCCACCATATGGGATGGCTTTGATTTCTGACTCAGAGACTCCTGAATGGGGAAGTTGAGGTAAGCTGAGTCAGGAGTAGACAAAGGAGAATCCAGTTAAAAGATATTCTGATGAGGAAAACCTGAAAACCTTTTCACATCTCAGTTCTAAAACAAGATCAAACCAGAGATACCTGCAGCCAGTAGGAATAATGTCTGGATGTAAACAAGCTTTGTGATCACAGGAAATTCTGTTACTTTTTACAACCACTGATTGCATATCTGACTTCTCTATTGTATAGGCCATGTAAGGTATACATTTGCATTTCCTCTTGCTATGACATAAACCAGAGCCAAGAAAGTGTATTTATTCCTGGCCTTTGAAAAATAAAATTTGCTGTTTAGGCACAGTCTATCAGCCCTCCAGATGCCTCGCTTTCTCTCTCTCTGTCTTTTTTATTTTTCCAAGCGTACTCCCTCTTCCAGGTATTGGGACCCTCTTGCAGGTTGAGAGACCCCCGGCAGATGTGCCTACCCATCCTGAACGGTCCCCGACAGACGGGGTTTCACCATTTTAGCCAAGATGATCTTTATCTCTTGACCTCGTGATCTGCCAGCCTGGGCCTCCCAAAGTGCTGAGATTACAGGCGTGAGCCACAGCGCCCGGCTGGGAGATCTTTTTTATCTGCTATAAATCACAAATGCCATACAGCTGACTGAATAGGACTCCTGAGAAAGAAACAGAATTTTCAAAACAATTAAATGTAACCAGACATATTTAAAAGGTAAATGTTTATGGAATGTTGTGGGATGGAGTCTTGCTCTGTCACCAGGCTGGAGTTCAGTCAGTGGCACGATCTCAGCTCACTGCAATCTCTGCCTTCTGGGTTCAAGCGATTCTCCTGTCTCAGCCTCCTGAGTAGCTGGTATGACAGGAGCATGCCACCACACCCAGTGCATATTTGTATTTTTAGTAGAGACGGGGTTTCAACATCTGGACCAGGATGATCTTGATCTCTTGACCTTGTGATGCGCCCACCTTGGCCTCCCAAAGTGCTGGGATTACAGGTGTGAGTCACTGCACTGGGCCCACTGCTATACTCTTCAAAGCTTTCAAGAAGCTGAGTGGCCAGGCACTAAAGAAAATTAGAAACACAAAAGAAAATGACATTTTATTTCCAGCAATCCCAGAAAGGTTACAGGGGAAGGCAGTAAATGTCAGGGCAATACAACCAACTTCTTTCCCATACCATCTAGCTGGTTTTTGTTTTCGTTTTTTTTTTTTTTTTTTTTGCCTGTGCTAATAAAACACAGATCTGCCTCTTTCTTGCAGGCTGCCCAGTCTTCTGTGTATTCAGGCTGTTCCCCACATGAGCACCATTGCATACAGGTGTGGAGATTGATCCCTGCACAAGGAAATCCTCCGGAGATGGTGAGAGGGAGCTGACGTCAAGCTCATAGTCCGCTTGCATAGCAGGGCTCCAGGATGTGGGGCTGTGTCCGAGAAAGGATCATCTGTTTTGAATTCACAAAAGATACCGTATAAGCTAGCAGTGGCCCTGCTCAGTACTCGGTAAAATTTGCGGAAGGAAAAAGAGCATCATTACATCCTCAGTACTGCTATCATTACCATTACTGACATCATCATCAACAATTCAATATTTTACCTTGCTAAGATAATGATCCTCTGTAAAATTACAGCGATTAGAAGTGTATGGATTTCAGGAGCAAGCAAGCTGATGAGAAGTAGGCCCTGCTTAGGAGGACGGACTTACCCTGGATAGAGCACTAGTGAGGGGTGCTGATATCAGCTGGTTTGTTGCAAGGAGCGGTCAGATAGCTGAGATGACATGTTGAGACCTGATTGGAGCCAACCTGTGGTCCAAAAGGAGTCATTGCCATTTCCAGTTCCATCTTTCCTTAGGGAGGACACCTGGATAAAGGGAATTAGATGCCTAAGAACCAAAGCTTGGGTACCGGGGAGATGGATACTTGGGCACAGCACCTGAATAAACAGGCCTTCTTTTCTTTGTCAAGAGCTGGTGTCAATTGCTAAATTTAGTCAGCCACTAAAGGGAGGTCCTGGGAAGTTAGGATGAGCTGTTTTCTCTTGCCCCTAATTATTATTCTTGCTGACTTAGGGGAAAGCAGGAACTCAGTGGATTGGGTAATTAGGTCAATAGCTTTCCACATAGAGAACAGGTTTCCCCACCCTTGGGCAGGTGTCATTGCAACGTTGCTGGCCTGAGAGTCAGCCTGCCTAAGTTGGGGAATGGGAGAACATTTGGGTATTATTCTCTTTGTCAACAAAATTCACCACAAGCACCGATAATGGAGGTATAGTAAGCATTAAAGAAGTTTTACGCTCTGTATTCTGTAATTTTAAGCACATCATGCTCAGTCATAAATTTTTTTTCATGAATCACATTGTATTGAGCATCCAACAGACAGCCATCTGAAATGACCTCACCATGAAATGACCTCACGGGACTCTCACTTGCTGTCTCCATCTTGTCCACAGGGTTATCAAGCAAGTTTTCATCAATCTAATTATTCATCTTTTCATTAATTCTTTGGATAAAAATGTATTGGCCAAAGTGTGGGGGAAGAGATAAAAATAAGACACAGAAGTCATAGCCATGTAAAAGAAGGTGAGCCATGAGCAGAGCTGGGATAGGTCGTTCCAGGGGCACTGGAGCAAGACGGAGAACTCCCAGGTCAGTGTGAGCTGAGTCTGAAAGGACCGGCAGGAATTAGTTAGTAAAGAAAGCCAGGGAGGTAGTGACCCACACACAGAAAGGACTCAGGAGAAAGGAAGCGGCTGTGGGGTCGCGGTGGGTGCTGAGTGTAGGCAGGACTGTGCATGACACCCCAACACCCTAGGAGGTTGAAGTTTATCCCAAGGACGGTCAGGAGGAGGGAGACAATTCACAGAGGTGCCTCTCCAACTCTCTATGGTGAAGGAACAGTTCACCCCCTTAGATCTGTAATTTGTCGTAGACCAATACTTAAGTAAAACAAAATAAGAGTTCTGAGAAAAATAAACTAAAAAAATGAAGACACCCAAAACAGAAGCCCTAGCTTTTCCTGATTAGTTTCAACATACACAACATTACTTGGTGAAATTGTCCTAGCGGTTTCTATATTCGTAACGTCCATTTCTCTACTTCTCACAACAGTCAAGTTTCAGAATCCACAGACTGACACAGATGGGGAGCCTCTTTAGAGTCTCACTAGTTGAAAGGAAGGCAGAGGAGAGGTCAGATTTGCATTTTTGAAAAGTGTACCTGGCCAGTGGCTGATGAGGGCTGAAAGAAAGGAGACAGGTGAGGAGGGAGTTGAAGTAACCCAGGTGAGAGTGTGTGAGGCCCCAGCTACAGCAGTGGTGGTGGGTATGGAGAGGGAAGATCAGGATATGGGCTCTGGAGAGCCATTTACCCAATGTAGACGCACATGGGTGTGGTGATCTATTGGGTAAGGATGTGTGGGAAAGGGACCTCAGGGGGACTGTGATGATTCTTGGTTTTCAGCCTTATGCAACTTAATGGAACCATCCTGGACATGGGAAGTGGAGGGTCACTGAGTACAGGACTATGTCTTGAAGGGCAAGGCTCTCTGCTGGCATCTCCATATCTAGAAGATGGTTTCAGATGATAACCGTAGGTCTCTATGAGCATTTTTAGAAAAGTGCCTCTGTTTATTGTGGACAAAGTTTATTATTTTGCAACATTTAAGTTTCGTAGGTTTCCTGAGTTGACAATGCAGAATAAAAAGTAGAGTTAGCAAATTAGCTGGTTTGTAAATATCTTTCTGTTATAATGGACAGAAAAGATGCATCTTGGGACATTGGATTATTAAAGCACCTCTGAGCAGTGTTTATTACAACTTGTTTACCAGGTTGGCCGCAGAGTGGCAGACGAAGGATAAAGGGAGAGAGGTATGCAGATGTGTCCATGCTGACATTTTGATGATACCCACTGATGTATGTGCATCTCTTTTGGCTGTACTATAGGGACATACTATGTAATTCAATGGAAACATACCTGCTTGTTAATATGCTAATGGTATAGATCTGCTAATGAATTCTCATAAGAAACATTACAGTATACTCAATGTATTCTGTTGCTTTAGGTTTCATTTTGAGTTGAGCATTAAGGGAATGCAGTATTCTGATTGGAACTCTGCTAAGGCTTTTATTTAGAGGTCTGTTGACATTTTTGTCTTCTATGACATTTTTGTCCCAAGAAAGGTGGGTTTACATTTTTTTTTTTTCTAAGAGAAAAAGAAAAGTGCAGGATGAGGAGTAGGGTTTTTTGTTTGTTTGTTTTTATCGTACTTTTAGTTGTTTTTCGTTTTGCCCATGTTGATTTTGAGATGCCAATGGGACATTCAGCAAGAGACAGGAAAGGATACTAGCGTTTCTAGAATAGAGAAATGAGTCAGCTTATGGTGGGGCTCCAAACTGTGGCTGGGAGAGAGCATCAGGAGAAGAGAGTGGGGCTGAGGACAGAACCCAGGGAAGCCCGGGTGGGTGGCCTGCCAAGGAAGAGGAGCCACAGAGAGACGGAGGACTTGAAGAAGGGTGTGTGTGATTTAGAGGCAAGAGCCAAGTGCTGCAGAAAACCCAGCTCCTTTACAGACTGGAAAGTTCCTACTGCATTTCCATTGAACTGAGCAAGAATGATTTTGGAGGCAGGTCTGCAGGGTTTTCTTGCCCTATTAGAACACTAATATTATTGAAATCCAAAATGAAGCCCATTCCGTTGACAAATTCCTGACAAATAAAGTTATAACAAGGGAACAAAAATTTCAGGGAACAAATCCTGCAAACTAGTTATCCAAGGGACACACCTGTGAGGTGCAAAGACATCTTCAAAGATTACAGAATGACAACGTACAGCAAGCCCACTCTGAAACTCAAGAAAAATTTGATTTGCTTCCTCTTGCCTTTGTACACCTCAGTTTCCTGCTAGTTAAAGGTTATATAAGTAACTTTAGCGAGTAGCCTACAGCTTAATCCTCTTCTTTGTAAAGGAAGGAGAAGAACGAGTCACTTCAATCTTCCTCCAGGGAAGGATAGCGCCTTGTCCAAAGCTCAGTCAGCCCCTCCCCTGCTGCAGCTGAGATTCACCTGAGCTCTTGGCATGCAAATGGTGGTATGGAGGTAATTTAGGAAGGGATTGGAGATTACTCTTTATAAGCATAGAGACGGTACTCACATTACACCTGTTTTCAGAAGGTCTTGGCATTTATTCCAGATTTAAAATAATTTTAAGTGAAGTACATTTAATATTTGCGTACTATTTAAGACAATCCTGGATAAACCCCTCCCTCGCAACTTGTACTTCTAGCTTTGTCATTGTCTTCTCGTACCGTGTGAAACAGAGTTTCCATTTAAACACGGGGTCAAACCTAAAAGATGACCCATGATTAAAAAAAATGATTGTTTGTTTCTTTGATTGATTCTTTATTTATTTTCCTGGAGCCTTTCCAGATAAAACAAAATGAATACCATTTGTTCAAGATACTCCATAAGACACCTAGGGGTAAAATAAAGTGCATCTAGACATTGACTTAGGATCTCTGCATGTGGGAGAGACGTTGGCTGCTGCTGCTCCAGGAGGCTGCTTGGCCGTCCCCAGGTCTTGGTCCCTGAGGTGCACAATGCGCCAGGGCTGCCAGGTGGTGAGGTCCATAGGAAATGTCTGAAATTAGAGCTCGCATGTTTATGAAATACCGAGTAACGTTCTGTGAGCATACATAGAATAGTCTGAAGGCATTTGTGGTTTTATCACTTAGTGCATGGGGGTACATCTGCAGCTGCTTATTTATTTGGTAACAACATTTAATTTTGTGGTAAACCCTGTTGACTACATTGAGAAAAGAAAGAAAGAAAGAAAGGAGGGAGGGAGGGAGGGAGGGAGGGGAAGAGAGAGAGAAAGAAAGAAAAAGAAAGAAGAAAGAAAGAAAGAAACATGGCTTTAATGAAAAGCCATGGGTGCTGAATTTGCTTTCTTCCTGTTGATGATGTAACTTGGATTAAAATTTCCCATTCACCATGGGCTGCACTGCCAACACTGACCACGTGAAAACCAGAAATGCCAGCCTGCTGAAGAAGCACTAGGGTCTCCTCCAGATGTTTCGATTTAGTGTCTGGCTGCAAAGGCCTCCCATTGCAGCTCTCTGGGAAGATCGATGCTTCATTCAGGTCATGTGACTATTGTCCGAATTAATTAACTCATTCTATTTCCAAGTTTACATAGGACAGGTGAAGCAATAGCTATAGATATATGAGTTGCATCAGAAAAAGAATGCCCCAACAGTTAAATGATACCAGTTTTATGTCAGTTTCATGAGCAGTTGCCAATAGAAAATTATTTACGTTAATTTCAATAATGGTTCCAATTTTCTTTTGTGGGATTCACAAAACTTTTGGAATATTCGTTTAATATTCTATTAAATGAGAAACATCTGACAGTATTATGAATTCAGTTGTAAATTTAGTTAAAGGTTCATCATCGAAGATACAATTACTGATTTCTATAGTGATAACAAATAGAAATTTTGGTAATGTCAGTTTTTTTTTCAACTTTTAAAAAATGTGAATTTATTTTTTGTCATTTGTTTCTCTGCAAAAGGAAAATACTCTTACTGTTATAATGAACAAATTTTCTATTCTAAATTTTAAAATCCCATAAATCAGCAATAGACTTGGAATTGGTTGTAGGGCTCACAAAATTCATAATTGCATCAGAGTACACTGTTACTTTACAAAAATAGAAGTTACAGCTGTAAAAATTTACAAACATTTATTTTTAAAATTGTTTATCCTTTAATTCTTACGTTGACATATAACAATTGTACATGCATATGGGATACAGAGCGATGTTTTGATACATATTATGAATTGTAATCAGATCAGGGTAATTAGCATGTCCACCATCTCAAGCATTTATCATTGCTTTGTGTTGGGAACAATCAGTATACACCTAGCTATTTGAAGCTATGTAATATGTTATTATTAACTAAACTCATCCCACAGCGCGATAGAACACTGTAATTCTGTATTTTTTAACAAATCTCTTCCTATCTCCCCTCTATCCCTTACCAACCTCTAGTGTACTCTGTACAAATTTTTAAATGAATGTACAAAATAATTGCAGGTTTTTTATGAAGTCTTCCTCAGTTGGATTTTAGAAGTGTTGGAATCTTTGAAAAACTATATTATGAATCAACTCATGTCTCACAGTAGTATTAAAGTTTTGTTGTTGTTTTTAGTAAACAAATCATTTACCTTTTCATTGCATTTTCCCTGCAAAAGCAGAAGTGTCTACACAAAGCATTTATAAAACAGAGCGTAAGAAAAGCCTTAGCTTTTACTGCCTGTAGCTAATTACAAGTATCAAAAGCAAAGCCTGCAGACAGGAAGATATATACATTAATTACCAAAAAAAAGAAAGGGGGAGCTGAACAACTTTAAGAATAAGAGTTCAAATGTGTGTGATATTTAATTTTGAAATTCTGTATCTGCATTTTGGAATATTTCAACTCGTGGGAGGGCTCTTTTGATAGGATTTGTACTTTTAATTAGACAATTATATATATATATATATATATATATATATATATATATATATATATATTTACCACTATAGAATGAAACCAAGGGCCTCAATTTTGCAGTTCCCAAACTTGATGAAATGTTCCAAATAATCATAAATAGTTAAATTATTTGACAAGTTCTGGCTTGGTGAAAACCTTTTCTCTGAATAGCGGGAAAGAAACCGTAGCTGTGACAATATTGGGGCTGGATTATTTAAGAATTAAATTATGGAAAAGTTTTTTTTCTTTTTAGTTTTTTGGGAATTGTTTGAACCCAGGACATGGAGATGGCAGTGAGCCAAGATCGCACCGCTGCACTCCAACCTAGGTGAGAGAGCGAGACCCTGTCAAAAAAAAAAAAAGAGTGGGGGGGTAGTTTTAATGAACAATATCCCCCATCACGTAGAATTTGCTTTGAGCTTAGTAGGTATTTCAGCACCTACAGAAAGACTATCTTCTAACACCCCAAATTTCATTAATCATAAAATGCAACTTTGAAGAAGATTTCTGGCAATTTTATGAAAGAATTAAAATACAGCATATTGAAAAACTAAATTCTTTAGAAAAATAAGGACAGCTTTAGAGACCAGGATTTCTAAAATGCTTAAGATTATACAAAAATAATGATTTTGTTTATGTTTGTGTTTTTTAAACACTGAGATAAAAAACTTAAAAAGTTTTTTTTTTCCACATTTTGCTTAGTGTGCACAGATACATGCTATTTTGTTTTATTTTTGATTAACTTATCATTATTAGTTTTTGAGATGGGGTTGGGGAGCAGTGGGTGATCTCTGCTCTCCCAGGTTCAAGCAATTCTCCTGCCTCAGCCTCCTGAGTAGCTGGGATTACAGGTGCACGCCACCACGCCCAGCTAATTTCTGTATTTTCAGTAGAGATGGGGTTTCACCATGTTGGCCAGGCTGGTCTCAAACTGCTGACCTCAGGTGATCCACCCACCTCAGGCTCCCAAAATGCTGAAATTACAGGCATGAACACATGCTATTTTAAAAGAGAATTTTATTAGGGCTGGGTGCGGTGGCTCACATCTGCAATCTCAGCACTTTAGGAGGCCTAGGTGGGCAGATAAACTGAGATCAGGAGTTTGAGAACAGCCTGGCCAATGTGGTGAAACCCCATCTTTACTAAAAATACAAAAATTAGCCAGGTGTTGTGGCATGCACTTGTAATCCCAGCTACTCGGGAGGCTGAGGCAGGAGAATCGCTTGAAGCCAGGAGGTGGAGGTTGCAGTGAGCTGAGATTGCACCACTGCACTCCAGCCTAGGCAAGAGAGCGAGTCTGTCTCAAATATATATATATATATATATATTTTTTTTTTTTTGAAAACTTTTTTTTTTTGAATAGGATGATTTTAATGGTCCATCAGTAAAATAAAACCAGTTGTCAACTAAGATTTCATCTATGTAACTTTATCCTTATCTCTATCTCTATAATTGTAATTATTTTTGATTCCCTTTTCACTTTCAGAGTTGTCCGGGTGTGGAAGACTAATTATATGGTCACGCTCTATATAACGGGGCGGAATAGTAAAAATGTTCTCAAGAAAAGAGATTTTCAGTTTTCATTGATCTCCATTGGCCTCAAGCCAGGTGTTTTATTTTTGCTAGGTGTGAGGTTGCTTAAGATGTAGGCTTGAGAATGGGAATTAATTGGAGGAAGATTCTGGAACCAGAGGTGACCAGGAATTCATAGACACATGGGGAAGGCAGTGGACACGGTGCAGGGCAGGAATGGGGGATTTGATCCAAATGTTGTGCGGGTTTTGCGGAGCGAGCAGAGAGACCCCAGCCGACATCGAAGTCAAGGTCAATCCAGTCCTTGTTGCTTCCTGTGGTCTACAGTCCCCTGGGAAGCCGGACAGTAATGAGGGGACTGGCTTGGGAGTTGACAAGTCAGTCCTAGCTCTGTCACTTGAGATCTGGCTTAACCTGTGGGGAAATCAAAATTAGTCTCCATGTCTCCTCTGTAAAAAAATAAATAAAATAAAAAAATAAAAAATAAAAATTACCTGTTAAGGTGCATTTCAACTCAAACGCAGTGTTATTAACCATTAATTGAATCGCTCGCTTCTGTTCATCTTCTCGTCCACTAGATGGCGCTGTTGGTCACATTATAACAGTGCTGTCCAGGGCCTGCCTGCTGCAACTTTTAAGGTCTGTGCACTCCCGCCCTGCCTTAGACTTTCTGCCCTTGCTGCTATGGGGACGTTGCTGAAGCGCTTTCTTCTCCTTGACACCAAGAACTCTGCAACGTTCCTCAACGTTTCATTCTAGGCCACCTCCCGAGCTTTAAAAATGTGTTAATTGTAAGAAGGCTTAATATGAGGTGTAACTTCTTAACTAATTTTCAATGTACAACAATATATTATTATCAGCTACAGATACAGTCCTGTGCAGCAGATCTCTAGAACTTATCTTGCTTAACTGAAATTTTACTTTCAGTCTTTCTAGACGGAGTCTCACTCTGTAGCCCAGGATGGAGTGCGGTGGCGCAATCTCTACTTGTTGCAACCTCCACTTCCCGGGTTCAAGTGATTCTTCTGCCTCAGCCTCCCGAGTAGATGGGATTACAGGTGTGTGCCACCACACCTGGTTAGTTTTTGTATTTTTAAAAGAGATGGAGTTTCATCATGTTGGTCAGGTTGGTCTCGAACACCTAACCTCATGATCTGCCCACCGCAGCCTTCCAAAGTGCTGGAATTACAGGCGTGACCCACAGCGCCCAGCCTACTTTCAGTCTCTCTAGAACTCACGTTGTACCCTGTGTGACTATGATATACCACCCACAGTTCAGGGTGGGGACACCAGAATACATGGCTCATAGAGGCTGGTGGTACTGGGTCTCAGTCTCAGTGAGTAGGAGTAAGCAAGGCATTGCCCAAGAATACTCCTACCTGTGTGAGCCTCCATCCACAGGTAAGACCTGAGAACTCAGCCCCAACTACCTGATGTGACTCTGTGAGCACCAGGTGTGTGGGGCCAAGAGACAGGGCTTAGTTTAGCTTCCTTAAAACCTTCAATAATGGCTCTGCAAAGTGCCTATCAAAGGAAAAATCAGTGGAATGAATCCCAGGGCAGCTGACATCTGCTGTGGATCTACTCCATACCAGGCATGTGCCAGATGCCTGATAGACACAGCCACATTCACGTGTAGCACAACAACCCTGTAAGGTGGGGACTGGTACTTTCATCCTCACTTTGTTTCTTGAAGTTTTGCTAATAGTTCTTTGCTTCTGCCTCAACTCCACCCCTTCTGTCCCTTTCAGTCTGACATACCGGTAGACTGCCCTCCTCGCTTGGTTTCCTAGATTCCAGTACCATCTGGTGCATTACTGCAATTAACTGATGAATATCATGAGCCTCTTTCACTTTAGGGAACTAGGTCTTCTGGGTGGAATCCTGCCCCGAAGGCCGGGAGTTGCTAACTTTGCCTTGTGTTTCTTGTCACGAGATGCCTCATCCCTCATTCTAGGAGTCCTGAAAGATTCGTGTGTCTCAGCATCTCCTGAGAATCTTGTTACAATGTAGATTCCAAGGTCCCGTCTCTAAAGGTTCTGACTTCTTATCTAAGGTAGGCTCAACAACGAGTATTTCGAAAGAAGCATCACAGGTGATTCTGAGGCAGTTTCCAAGGATCCAGTGTTGGGAAACTCTTAGCCCCATGGGGCTGGTTCATTGTCATGGATGCCCTACCTCGGTGCCTGCTTCTTACCTCTCTGCCTGTCTCTAGAACAGCTACTCTGTGTGAAACTTGCTCATCAGGGACCTGTCCCTTTGTCCCTGGGAACCTCTGTAGTCCAAACCAATGCCTTCGCCCTCAGCTCTGTTTTCAAGTGTGAGGCTGTCGCTCTTCCTTAGAGACGGATTCTATGAGTAACCTTATCCTTTAGGTCGGGCCTACTCCCTAGAAGCAAGGCATGGCCTCACGCCCAGTGCAGGCTTGGTAATGCCTTAATTGTGGAACACACAGAGAACAAGTGTTACCAGGACGGGGACAATGGGCCAAGCCCTCGAGGATGATGAGGATTTCTCAGGCGGGATAAGGGTGGGGTGGAAGCTATTTCTAGGAAAAAAAAGCAAGAACAGTGAAAGGGCAAGGTGTGTTTGGGAGCCTAGAAGAGGCTGTGTGGTTGCAATACATGTGTCTGGGAAAAGTGGAGAATGAATCACACAGGCAGGGTGTGGAAACGCTGGAAATTCGTCCTCAGGTGGCTGTCCTTCATGCTGGCTAGGGAGTGAGCGTATGTCCTTTTGTAAGGGGGAGACAGGTTGAATGAAATAGGGGGACTCACTAGGAGAAAGAAAAGCTGATCAGAGGCTGTTGCAATAGTACAGAATAAAAGTAATGAAGGTATAATCCAGGGCAGTGGTAGGAAAACCAGACTACAGAGGAGAAAATGTAGAGAAGTTTCACAGGTAGAAGCTAAGCATCTTGAAGCCCAACTGAGGGTAGGGGTGGGTAAAACAGGAGAAATCAACAAAACCACTATCATTTTAAGCTGAAGTGAACAAAGAGATGGTGAGCCCATTCTATAAGACAATAGAAGGTGTCAGACTAAATAGCAAGTAGAGAGGTAGATGCTCTAAAAGAAAATGACATTTATTTGTGAGTAGCATTGCAATGGGAATATGTGTGTTATAGTAAACTATGTGTATATTCGAAGAGGTTGAGGCAAGGAGAAAATTTTAAAGGTAAAACAAGGAGGATTGCATAAGTTGTTTTGAATTAATTATCCTTGGCTACAAGAATCTATAACAAGGGTGGCGGCAGTCCAAGGCTGGACAGGCAGTTGCTGGATGGATGTCATCGTATAAGTGTTTGTTTCTGTGAAATTGCAATGTCCTTTGTGCAAGGTTCTGGCTTTTGCAGAGTCTTTTGTGATAGTTTTTGTTATCCGGTATATGCGTATGAAAAAACTCCCTTCTTGCCTTCTCTGGCTCCATTTTGTCAGGGCTTGACATAAATGACTCCATTTGATTCTGACAACTTTCACACATTTTCCCCTTTTGATCAAGATCTTTCTCTGAAAGCATCGGGGATCAGTCATCCTGACAAGTTTTGATTATCCCTCAGTGCCAGTGTGGACCTGTCCCAGGTTGCTAGTCTCATCTCCTGTTGGAGAAAAGTGACTGGTGACTAGGAGTCAGTGTCAAAACCCTTTGGCAACATTTGAGCAACAAGGGAGGTTTGGAAGGAGTGCCTCATAACTAAATCTACCTGGAGTCCATTGTCAAGTTCGGTTTTTGTCTATTCTGTAGGTCTTGGCTATCATCTCAAAGCACTGGGCCAGCATTATTCTGCTAGGATTGTACCTAGCATTATCTTGTCCAAGAAAGAGGTAACCACGGCAAGAGAAAATTAAGAGGGGCAAGAGTCTCAGTATGATGGGAGTCTTGTTCTACCATTGTGAGAAAAGCTGTCCACAGCAAGAAACTGCCTACCCCTCATCCTGGATTGGAGTCTGAACATCTCTGGTAGTGGAATTAGGTGGTCTAGTGAACTTCTGGTGTGACCCATACATCAGACATATGACTTGTGCCTTAAAATGTATTTAGTTTCAGCTATAGGGCCTTGGGATCAGAACAATTACTGTTCTTAGTTGGTGCATTGTAGCTAGATATTGGAGGAAGGTAAGATAATTCAGAATCTAGTTCAGCCTACAGGTAGATAACCAGAACTCAAAAACAATGTATAGGGCTATAATCTAATGAAAAGTATATTATAGCTATAGAGAAACATCATTTTTCTCTCTATAGTAATCCTGATTTTTTTCAGAGATAATGACAGACTAATTTGCTTGTAAAATAAGTTTAGTTTTTATCAAATTTTCCTGATCATTTACATAATGTGACAAGAATAATGATTGACCACATTGTAATTTCGACTTAAAAACCTCTTGAGGCTAGAAAGGCAAACCAAGGCAGACTTTGACTTTGTCTGCAGGACACATAAACAACTTAAAACTAACATCCATGTCAAAACCTTGGTATTATAACCAATATTTGCAATTGTATCCTTTTATAAAAGAGCAGATTCTTATTGCAAGAAAAAATAAGAATATTCACAAAGAGTTTCCAAATTTTGGAGGGATCAATTAGCAAAAAAAAGTAAATGTTTCCACTTTTGTTTACAAGAGTATATTTTACCAAATTGTAAACTATAGATAAAGAGAAAATTTATTTAAATCTGGAAAACAAAACATTTAGTAAAGAACCAATAGTTTTCAAATAAGAGCCATAAAACATAATCTTTATCAATTATTCAATTTCTTATAATTAATTTTTTGTTTTGCTTGATCTCCATTAGTGTAAGGCTGGTTGCCTCACTGGGAGTTCGGACATGCCCATCTCCCTCCCCGCTTGAAAATTAGAATATGTCAATCATCCAGCCCCACCTTGGAAATCCCCCTGCACTAGGATGCCAATCATCTAGCTCCGCCTTGAAAATCCCCACTGCACTCGGCCCCTAGCCCGCCTTGGAAATCCCCTCTGCACTCGGCACTTAGCCCACTCACAGGAAGTCCCACCTCCCTACCAATAGCAGCTCCCACTGTCCACATCCTGTCTCCCCAAATCCAATCAAACGCCTTCACTCCCTATAAAACCCCACTCCTGAGAGGACGCAGCAGGACTTCCCTGGCCCCTCTCCCTGGGACCATGGAAACTTGTCTGGGAGCTGAATGAGTTGGAATTGGCATCTAATTTTCTTGTGCTGGCCTCAGTTTCCTCGTTTTTTACTCAGCAATAAACCTTCAAAGAATAAACTTTACGATTAGTTTCACAAATTTAACAGTTTCTCTTTTAAAGTTATGGAAAATTTTATTTAGTCCACCATTTTAACATTGTTAGAAATCTGCATTCAAGAGTTGGTTAGAATCTTTGCCATGAATCTGATTTAGATGACTTTAGAGAAGAATTAAAAGAGTAACTGTGGGTGACACAAATTTAGAATAACCATGGTTAAAAATCTGGAAATTGATAAGAAAATTCGGTGTTTTTGTGGCATACAACAAGATAGCCAGAGTTTTAACTGATGATATATTAGATTTTAAGGAATTTTGTATCATTTTGGAGAATTCAAATCAGTAACATCATCTAAGTGTAACTGAGAAAAAAATCTAGCATCAGATATCATTTGACAATGTTTCCCATATAGTCTAACATATTAATTAAGCCTGATTTAGTTTAACACATCACTTTCATAAAACGTTTTGTTCCAGGGTCCTCTGGAACATCTCAAAGTTAGTTTGAAGTAAACAAAAAGATTTAATTTAGAACTTGATTGTGGAGAAGCCTGCCAAAAATGCCAAAAGGTTCAAAACACTTTATCAAAATAGGATCACGTGTCGCTGTGAAATAATAGTCTTTAATTTCAACAAAGTGACATTCAAAAGACTCTAAAAGCAAATATAGACAGTCACATGATTGTAAGAAGAAAAATCCTTAACCCTTTCAAAGTTCAGTTTTCTTAAGCAATAAACTAATGAAGATGTGAAGCACAAGAAATTACAAAATATTTGTTTCCTAGGCTAATTACTAAAAGGTAAAGAAAAAAACTTCCTTCAGTGTGATTGCCTCTGCAGATGGGAAGCTTGTTTAATCTGGAAGTCAAACCTGATGAAAAGGTACTTGAATTCAATCAAGCTCAGGAAGAGTCTGTGCCCAAGTTATGAATGTGCACCATATGACAGAAGAAATAAACAATAAAGCCAGTATCTTGAACAGGGGAATGTATGGCTTTTAGAAAAAATAAAAGCACATGAAATTGCCTGGATGCAGGCACAAGCCAGACAGATCAAGAAAGCCAAGAGTACAGAATCAAGTTACATTGGGAAAACGTTGCTCTTCTAAGCTTTCAGGACAAACATTTCAGCATCGGGTCACGACAACAGATTAATAAATGGAAAAAAAGTCGTAGTAACTGATGAGAAGGTTGAAGGAGAGAATTATCATCTCAGCCAAGCAAAAAGCTGTACCTTCTCAAGGACAGAACGAGCAGGAGGCAGTGATGCGTGACTTGCAAATCGTGAGCTGTGGGTACAGCGGAAGTTGAACTTCCAAGTTACTGAATCTGAAAAGCTTCAAGAGGAAAATTCTACATTGAGAAATAAAATTGCCATTCTAAATGAAAAAGACAACATTCTCAACCTTAAATAGGGAAATTAAATGGATCTCAGGAAGAAACATGGCAGAAATAAAAACTGTAAAATGAGAAGTTGCAGTTCAGAAAATGATTGAAAAAAATTTCAGGATTAAAAACTTCTTTTTTCTAGAGAAGATTAATAGGTCGAGAAAATTTTGTTGTTTTAACATAGGAGACCATAATGATCTAGTTTTGCATTAGTATATTAATGTCCAATTTTTGGAAAAACTTCTAAATAATTCCTTTTTAATTATAGCCAAATTTATCACACACAAAATTTCTTCCCTCCCTCCCTCCCTCCCTCCCTCCCTCCCTTCCTTCCTTCCTTCCTTCCTTCCTTCCTTCCTTCCTCTCTCTCTCTCTTTCTCTTTCTCTCTCTTTCTTTTTTTCCTGGCAGACAAAGTAAGTTTTATGCTGGATAGGGATATAAGATAGCTCTGAGCTCAAGACTATCAATCCTGCAAGTAACAGCTCCATTACTCTAAGTGTTTATTAGACAGTCAAATCCAAATTTACATTAAAAGGAATGACTCCTTAAGAGGCTGTCATTGAGAATGGTCTTCTGGTGGGGGTAGTGGAAGTTGAGAGAAAGATTATGTGGATTTTTTTTTTTTTTTGTGGCAATAGTTTTTTCAGTGTGCTGCTTTTTTTATACTAGTATTTTTTTTTTTCCACCAGGAGCTTCTATCTGTTGTCATTGAAGTTTAAGGGTTTTAGTGGTTTTCTTTGTATTTGTGTCCTCAAGAGTGTAGGCAAGTTGATTTGCTAATTTTTTTTTTTAAATTAAATAAGGAAAGGCAAGTCACAAACAGAATTAAAAATTACCAGAGTAGAATCAACATCAATAGATAATTGATATGGTTTGGCTGTGTCCCCACTCAAATCTCATCTTGAATTTCCATGTGTTGTGGGAGGAATCTGGTGAGAGGTAATTGAATCATGGGGACAAGTCTTTCCCATGTGGTTCTTGTGATAGTGAATAAGTCTCATGAGATCTGTTGGTTTTATAGTGGGGAGTTTCCCTGCATGAGCTCTCTTTTTGCCTGCTGCCATCCAATGTAAGATGTGACTTGCTCCTCTTTGCCTTCCATCATGACTGCGAAATGCCCCAGCCACATGAAACTGTGAGTCTATTAAACCTCTTTTTCTTTCTTTATTTTTCTTTTATTATTTTTAAACTTCTTTTTCTTTATAAATTATCCAGTCTTTATGTAATAAAGACACACCCAGTATGTCTTTATTAGCTCCATGAAAAATAACTAATATGGTAATCAAGAATTAGCTAGGAAACTTCTAAGAAAAATAAATTTAGGGAGTTTGAATGATATGTTTAACAACCACAAATTATCCTTGGTATAATTTGTCCATCTATTAAAAATGTACACAAGAATGGACCATAAATTTTGACTAGATAGCTGGCTGGAGTCACAGAAAGTTTGGCATGCTTGAAGATTTGAGAAGCCCATTTCATTTCATTTCTTTCTTTCTTTCTTTTTTTTTTTTTTTTTTTGAGACAGAGTCTGTCTCTGTCACCCACGCTGGAGTGCAGTGGCATGATCTTGGCTCACTGCAGTCTCCGCCTCCTGGGTTCAAGCAATTCTGCCTCAGCCTCCTGAGCACCTGGGACTACAGGCACATGACTCCACACCTGGCTAATTTTTTGTAATTTTAGTAGAGATGAGGGTTTCATCAAGTTGGCCAGAATGGTCTTGATGTCCTGACCTCGTGATCTGCCTATCTCAGCCTCCCAAATTGCTGGGATTACAGGTGTGAGCCACCGCACCTGGCCTCATTTCATTTCTTAATCTTTGAGAGAAAAAAAAAGTCCTATAAACCCTACCAGGCCACAGGCCATGTCAGGGACTTGGACTAATGTTTTAGATGGTGGCTACCACCCTAGTGTCTTTTAATTTAGCCATCTTGTGCCAACCATATGGAATGTTTATTTTTACTTTTGGATGATGTTCAGAAATGAGGTAAGGGGAAAAATGTAAAATAGCCAGGTAATTTATAGACATGTGTAACCAAAGATGAAATCAAACAGTGCTCACAAAAATTTTAGGCCAGGTGAGCAGACCAAACAAAAAAACTAAATTAGGCACATAAAAAGATCCCAAACTGAATTCACCAGAACAAAATGAAGTCCTCACAAACAGAATGTAAATTCTGTAGAAGCCAGAGTACTCTCCAAAAGGACATTAATCTTTTTATCAGAAAGGGCTTGCCAAAAAAGACTTTATAGTCCCAAGAGGACTGCAGGGTCCTTTATTTAAGGCAGTCTTATGCCAAAAGAGAAGGTCCCAAATAAAGTTAAAAGAATTCATCAAAAGGAAGGAGTCCAAGAATCAGAGAGGGCATTCACCAGGGTAGAAAAGGTGACTTCTGGAAGCAGAGAGTGCAAAGGACTCTGCTGGGACCACTCTCAGTTCCAGGGGCCATTGATTTATCCGAGGTGAGCTCACTCTATCCTGCTTCTGGAAATAATGAAAAGAAAACTTCTCTAAATAAAAAATAATACTTATTCAGGAGTAGCATTGCAATGGGAATACATGTGCCTTAGTAAATAATATGTGTATTCAAAGAGATTCAGGCAAGGGGAAGTTTTTAGAGACAAATCAAGGGGGAGTATGTAAGTTGCTTTGACTCCATTATCTTTGGCTATAAGAATCAATAGCAAGGATGGCATCAGTCCAAGGTTGGGCAGGTGGTTGCTGGGCAGATGTCCCCAGAGGGGTATCTTCTAAGGTTTTGATGGACTTTATGCATAGTTGTGTTTTTTATAGAGTGTTTTGTGATAGTTGTTGTTATCAGGCATATGCATGTGAGAACCACCCTTCTCAGGCTGCATTTTATTAGGGCTTGATACAGGTGACTCCATTCTGATTCTGACAGCTTTCACAGATGAAATCCAGTTGGAGGAAGTCGACTGAATTCTGTTTGGCTGTGATGTGCTGGGTTTGATGTGTCAACAGTTTTCTACTGGTGTAGATGTCAGCACTTTATTTAAAACCATGTATTGGAATATTCTTTCATAGCTTACTACATAAACTGGTGGAGTGCTCTGTGTGTGTGTGTGTGTGTGTGTGTGTGTGTGTGTGTGTGTGCCTGTGTGTATAGTTTGGGGTGGGAGGAGATGTTCAAATCAGTGAAACAGAATTATGCTCATTAAAAAAAAAACTAATTTATCATTTAAAAACTGATGCTTTATTTATCATTTGGGGCACATGATTAGGTTCCTTTTCCCCACTCTGTTCAAATTAAATGACTGTTATTAGTCACCTTACTTGTTACATAATATTTTTATTTCCTCTTTCAGAAACTCCTCCCCATGACAGTTAAAAAACATGCAGGATGCATACTTGCTCCCAGGAATCATTGCTATTCCTAGAATACTATAGTATTGAGGAAAAAAGCTATCTAAGTCTGTGGAGGGGTTGGTCTCATTTTGTTGCTGCGGTCACTGTCCCTGTTCAAATGCAGGCACGAGGTGCATGGCTTCATTCGTTGCTAAATTATCTGGGTGACCTGGGTGTGTAATACCCCAGCCAGGTTGCTCTTCAGGGGTAGGGCATCCCTGTGCACTGAAGCAAAGCTCTTTGGTGACCTAAGGCTGAAGTCAGTATTGCTGGCACAGGGATAGTGTTTCTAGGCTAGGGTTGGATATGCCTTTGCCCTGATTAGTATTCTCAGTTACAAAAAAAACCACACTACCATAGGCCTGGACTCTCTACAGTTACACTGCAATTTTGTTGCTGATGTTTGTTTGTTAATTTATACACACATGCAGCCATTTTTCTAAGGAATGCCAAACTTCCGTATCTCAGCATTTGAAGCAGAGGAAGACCTTCTTTCCATTGGAGTCAGGGCTTCCTTCTATTTCTTGTCCTGGAACGATACTTCTTTACACAACTTGTTAGACATCAATCAAAACAATATTGATGAAAGTCAGGTGGCTGTCCCACTGCTGCCTTCAAGAGATCTCTTACTTTCAGAGTTGCCTCAGTGCCTGGTGTCAAGTTATATTAGATAACATAATCAGGCCATGATACTTATCAGGTACCCACAGGTGGTGTAATACATGTGCTCACACACTCAGGCCCTCCTCCAAGGCTTTGTAGGTGATAAGTGCATAATTAAGTGAAGTATGTCACAGAAAGGCAATAATTACAACTGTATCCTTAAATGGGAGGGGAAGGTTAGAGAGGTGGGGAATGAATTGGGAAAACCTAACCAAGATGGCAGATTTTGAACTGTTCAGAAACTGTTTTATATTTAATACACATTTTCTGATTAGCTACTATGTGCCGGCACTTACACATAGTTATTTTTACTCTAAGAAATTCATTCTCAAGTGTAGGCTGCATGGCTCAAAAAAAAAAACCCCAATAATTCTTTAAAACTGTAGAATTCCTCAAGGGGCAATAGGTCTAAATCTTTCATTACAACATTGTAGCCTAAAGAGTGTACCCTGTTTTTTCAAATGTTTAGAGTTTGCCAAACCCCAGATACTCGGGAGAGTTCAATGAGCAATTGTTGATAGTTATGAATCCATGCACAAAAATTGATGAAGAGTGTTCCTGTAGGTCATTTAATTTTCTTTTTCTTTTTTCTTTTTTTTTTTTTTACAGAAAACAAAAATCTCAATATAATAGTAATAATGTTCAATATAATAACATGTTGAGCATTATTAAAAATTAAGACTTCTACAAAACACATATAAATTTTTTTTAATAAAACACAAGTCACATACTGGAAAAAAATTGCAAAACACATCTCATAAGAGACTTGTATTGAAAATATACAAATAACCCTTAAAGCACAATAATAAGTAAAAAAATCAAAATAATTTTGGCAAAAGATTTGAAAAGACACTTCTCCAGAAAAGATATGTGTATGTTAAGCACGAGAAAAGATGCTCAACATCATTTGTCATTAGGAAAATGGTAATTAAAATAACAATGAGAGGCCAGACAAGGTGGCTCACACCTGTAATACAGCACTTTGAGAGGCCAAGGCGGGTGGATCACTTGAGGTCAGGAGTTCGAGACCAGCCTGGACAACATGGTAAAACCTCATCTCTACTAAACATCCAAAAATTAGCCAAACATGGTGGCACACACTTGACTGAGGCAGGAGGATTGCTTGAACCCAGGAGGCAGAGGTCGCAGTGAGCCAAGATTGCACCACTGCACTCCGAGATCATTAAGCTTGAGTTGCTGTGGCCTTTCTTAAACCGTAGTCAACATTTGAGTTACTAATTTGTGCCAATTTCACAGGGAGGGATAAGAAACTGTCAAAGACCTGGACCGCGTCTGTGGTTCTCAGACATTCAAGGATGGGCCACCGAGCAATTTTTACTGTCAAACTCGAATAGCATCGTTCTTCGGAGGTAAATATAGGCAAATAGTTTTTGAGGCAGTGAAGATTTAAGAGTAGGAAAGATATGGGTTTGAAGTACCTATTTAGAGTTAAGAGACTTCGGCAAGTCACTTAACCTCTCTGAGTTTCCATTTCCTAATCTGTAAAACTTAAATCATACTTTCTGTCTCCTACTGAGGGTTAAGTAAAATAAACTAATAAAATACCTAGTTTAGTGCCTGGCAAGAGTAAACATTCAACAAATATTTGTTACTTCTTCTTTTTCCATTCTCCTAAATTAAATACTATCTTATACCTAGTCCTAATATAGATAACTTGCAACAAATGCCAAAGGTTTAAGGAAATTCTTTCAATGAAATAATCGTACTTATTAACATTTCATTTCTGTGACCTGGGGAAACGCTGTTATTCCAATGTGGTCGAAGGACATTTTAATCCAAGTTTGGATTAAAATGTGGCACCCAGGGCATTGTGAGGTCACAGCTTGAGACCCTCTAGCCAGTGTGGTTTAGCAATGACTGTTGCTTTCCATAATAAGGTAACCATGAAATCACATAATTCCCACTGATTTAAATGGTTATTTCCAAGATCTTGGGAAATAGTATCATTGGGAATTTCCAAGATCTTGGGAATAATATCATTGTAATTAATACAAATTCTTCAGATGGATTTCAAGGCCACTTAGACTCTATCTCATGCTTTTGTCTCCTTGTACCTTGTATTCTGCTTGGGAAGACTGAAGACATCCTTTCAGTGGTAGACACCCTACACAGATATAAGGCACAATCATACATCTTAGTTCAAAAGACTCAGGGGTTGCTTATCTCCAGCCTTCTGCTTACAGTTGCTAAGACCCCATGTCCTCTTTCACATAGTTGAAAATACTCCCCATTGATATTTTAATGATTGTCTGTCAAGGCCAAGGACATCTAGAGAAGGCTACAGAGGTTATAGTAAATTTTCACTTAGCACTAGTTTATCACACCAGCTAGTTGACATTTTCCACCTCCATGGGAGTGACACAGATGTCAGTTTCTGGTTGGGGCCTGAATGTTGGGGGTTTGGGGTACAGCAAGAGAATGCTGATTAAGGAAGTGGGTATTACATGATGTAGCCCTGGGCTGTACGTCTATAGGAGCGGTGAGGATTTTGGAAGAGGAGATGAAAGTTTTGGACAGATTTTACCTACTCTACGATTTTGTCTTTTACTTGCTCTGACTCATCTTCAAGAGCAGGTTGTTTGAGATTAAAGAGATTGTCTCTATGGTGGATGCAAATGATCCTTGAAGTTCAGTAGGAGTTTGCTGAAGGGTTGCTAACCTCTAAGGGTGTGTCCACAAATCAGATGGTACAAATTCTGGCTTCTGAGTGATGTTTGATGAAGATATTGGAAAAGTAAGGAAAACAACAACAGCTGCAGAAGCAAATCCCATCACCATTCTTGTTTTTAGAAACCAGAATGTGTTTGTAGTGTGTCCCCACACCTTTCTGAGCCTGAAAATGTTGGCCTAGCAGGTAATAGAAGCTTTTTATTTATGTACATCTTTGGTACCTAGTAAGTACTTAGTTCACATTTCTTAATGAATGAATCAAACTTAAATTCTGATGGTTGGGAATATGTAAGAAGGTTAAATACTGAGTATGACATTTAATCAGATCTTTCAACCTTGGCAGCTTGATATAATTACCAGTTAATGCATAGTCCTCCTATGTAATTCTCATGTGAACAAATATGGCACCCAATTATACCTCATGCCAAGTCTGAAATTATAGAAGAGCAGAGCTGAGAGCAGTCTTGGAGTTTCATTTATCCAACCCCTTAATTTTGCAGATAATGAAACAGAGTCATGGTTTTAATTCTTTTGAAAACACGTTAATCCAGATTCCCTCCTGGCTGTAATGAATAGGTGCTGATCTCTTTCACTGCTGACCCGGAGCTGGGATTTTAGAGATGAGTTTGCATAACACTATCTATAATAGAATATTTGTAACTCTGGCATTTTCCCACCTTCCTTTATGTGTGCCCTCCCACCTCTTGAATTTTCATAGCCAAAGGAATACACCAACAAGCTTAGAATTACAGAAATCCACAGGCACATGTGAGAAATACACGTATTTGTAGAAGGGGAGATTTTTTTTCCCTCCCTCACATTTTCCTAGAAGTAAACTTTCATGGCCGTTTGAAATTTTGGGGCTGAGATACAGACATAGATAAAGAGAATTACTGACTAAATGAGAATAGATTGAATTCTTCAAAAATGTATATCATCTCCAGAGAATAAAGCTGGTTTTGGAGGTAGTTTTGGGATGCACAGACACTGCTTCATGCAGAGTTTGAAATCACAATGACATTTCCTACTGCTTCCAGTCTTATCTTGTCCTAGACTCGACTCTGTCTTTGCTTTATGGCATGATTTTATTATTATTTAATTTTTTTAAAATTAAATTAAATTTTTTTTAAAATTAAATTTAAATTTTTTTATACTTTAAATTCTGGGGTACATGTGCAGATCATGCAGGATTGTTACATAGGTATATGCATGCCGTCGTGGTTTGCTGCATCCATCCCCCCTCCACCTACACTAGGTATTTCTCCTAATGTTATCCCTCCCCAATCCCCCACCCCTTGCTATTCCTCCCCTAGCCCCTCCACCCCCCAACAGGCCCCAGTGTGTGATATTCCCCTCCCTGTGTCCATGTGTTCTCATTCAACACCCACTTATGAGTGAGAACATGCAGTGTCTGGTTTTCTGTTCTTGTTTCAGTTTGCTGAGAATGATGGTTTCCAGCTTCATCCATGTCCAAAAACTGATCCCTGCTCACTCAACTCACAGGTCTTGTTGAAAAATTTTTTACCAATATTTTAAAATTAATGTGACTTTACTGACAGTCCTTGAATCTAAATAAAAAGCACACTCATCAAAAGCAGTTGTACACAGGGAGGGGAGCACTACACACTGGGGTCTGTTGGGGGGAAGTGGGGGAGGGACGGGGGTGGGGAGGTGGGAAGAGATAGCATGGGGAGAAATGACAGATACAGGCGAGGGGAGGGAAGGCGGCAAACCACACTGCCATGTGTGTACCTATGCAACAATCTTGCATGTTCTTCACATGTACCCCAAAACCTAAAATGCAATAAAAAATAAAATTAAATTTAAAAAAAAGCAGTTGTAAAATCAATAGCAATTGATTCTCTGCTTTTTAAAGAGACAACCCCTTTAAAAAGAGAAACAAAAACAAAACCAACACCTAACAACTGTCTGCGGATGCCTGCGGAGAGTTACTAAAGTTAGAGGACCCTGAATTTGTCAACTATGTTCTTGCTGCCTTATCGTATTATTTATCACACAAAGGGACCAGATTGTCTGAATCTGAATTACTTAGTACTCATAAAATTATTTTATGAACTTTTCATGAATAGGCATGATATTGGCCAGCACAGAAAAGCTAGGCTCTGCTGATACGGATTTGTAGGCTTGAGTTCTGAGGTTGTAATCTAGTGGAACATGGAAATAACTTAATATTCACAAAAGGTTTTTTTCTTTTTTCCCAGTAGAAAGAATAGATGTTTAGGAGAAACTGTATCAAGCAGAATCTCCAGCAATTTGTACTCATTTCTTTTCTAATATAGTTTCTCTGTAGTCGTCAGTACTTGTCTTATGAGTCGCTTTTCCAGTAGTGGTGACACTTTGCAATACACTTTTGTCTTTGTGGCTTCTGATATAATGATTGGGTGGCTGAGGAAGCTGTGCCTTTGATCGAACCTATTTGGAAATTGAAACTGCAGAACATGGTCTGATTCACAACACATTATGACCAACAAACAAGTGTAGACCACAGACACATGTGCATGTGGAACACCCTTAGATTTACCATGAGCAGAGTGAATGACTCAAATAAAGAATATTTTTTCTTAAAATATTTTAGATGAGAGACGGAAAGCAAAATATAGACAAACTATGCTCAGTCAGAATATTGCTAATGGTTTATGGGTTTCTCAGAACAGCTTTCCAGGTTATCAACTAATAAATATAGAGAGAATACTGATTAGAAAATAACTTTTATAACATTGCGGAGTCATTGATTCAAGCAAAAATCATTAGTGGATGCTAAAATTTGAAAATGTTTGATGTGGACAAGCATAGTTACGTAGTCTCAGAATACTTCCCTCCTTTATATTTATCCAATAATAAGGGGCAGTAATAACTTTACAGTGGAGAAATGCGCAGGACATAACCCAACCAAATGACCAAAAGTAGAATGATCAAAAGTGGCGTGGGAAAAGGAAAACTGATGCCCCGAGATTGCTTAGGCATTCTGCTTGCCAAAAATGCATAACTTGAATCTAATCAAGAGTAAACTTAAAAATAATACTCCAAACTGAGGGACATTTTGCAAAATAAGGGGCCCTTACCCATCAAAATGCTAATTTCATGAACGTCAAAGAAAGGCAGAGGAACTTTCCCAGATTAGAAGACAAAAAAAGATATGACAGTAAATGCAATGTGCAATCCTGGATTGGATCCTGGACTGAGGAAAATGGACATAAAAGACATTTTTGGGATAACTGGTAATATTGGAATATGAACTATGGCTATGGATTATGTTAAATTTCCAGATTTCAGTACTTATGCTATGGTTATGTAAGAGGATGCCATTTTCCTTAGGAAATGAAGGACAAAATATTTAGAGGTAACAACACATGGTGTATGCAGCTTATTCATCAATAGGTCTGAATACATAGATATAAATATGCACACATATGTATATACACACGTACACACATATATATGTATTCAGAGCTACTGATGAATAATGTACATATATGTGTGTGTATATATGTATTCAGAACTATTGATGAATACATTGCTATAAATGAGTGTGTGTATATATGTGTATTCAGAACGATTTTCTATGTACAATATTTATATGTGTTCACAAGATATAAACATATATAAAGAGAACTGTAAAACAAATGAGACAAAATATTAACAATTGGTAAATCTAGATAAGTGGTATATATAGTTCTTTTAAGTATTCTCAGAACTTTCTATACATTTTAAATTAATTACAAACAAAAATAAAAAAGAAACAGTTCTTCAAAAAAGTCATAACACAAAAGACAGACTTGATTTAATAAAAATTAAAATCCTAGGTTTTGAAAGAAATAATCAAATTTAAATGTCAAATGGAAGGGCATTCACAATAGGTACCGTTAATATTTATATTAACAAAAGAGGATGTACAAATCAATAAAAGAACATGAATTACTCAATTTAAAAAATTGGTAATAAAGACACCAAAAAAGTAATAACATACAAATGCCAATGAACATGAATAGATGCTTAACTTATAACTAATAAAAAATGCACATTAAAACAAGATGATTCTATTCTTTGCCATTTTTGGCAAGTTTATAGGAATTGATGTTAGAAGAAATTATGTTTCTTATATAGAGAAGACTTTCTTTTTTCTATTCTCATGAAATAAGCACAATTGACTAACAATGTCTCTCTTTCCACTACCCATCCATTTCACCCAATGATGATTGCTCAGATTGGACAGAACCTGATCTCCATTGGTCTAAACTAATTATTATCTTTTGTTGAGAGCTTTTGTGTGCTAGGTACTGCATGGGGTATGTTATATACATAAATTATTCCATTCACTTATCACAATAATTTGTTTTACAAATAATATAGTATTATTTTACAAATATTTTAACTTTATCATATATATAAACTATCTAGATGGTAAGAAAAACAATGGCAATCAAAGCAGGAGTTTGTAATTCACATAGTGCTAGAAACATTGGCTGGGTATTTAGGGAAAACAATTTATTTAAATCCCTACCTCACATCATAGACCAAAATAAATTCTTGATAGACTAAAAATAAGAAGTTAAAAGTAAAACCTAGACTTAAATGAAGATGAATAACTACCTGCTTTCTGGAAGTGGAATAACTTTGTAAATATAAAATAACTAAGCTATGAAGAAAAGATTAAATTTACCACATGAAAACCTATGTTTATCAAAATCAACTAGTACATATCTACATAATGGACTGATTGCCAGCGATGGTTTGTTTGGAGACAGCTAGGACCCTGTTAAAGAACTGGCTTGCAGAGATTGCAGGTTGGCACCGGGTGCACTCTGTATCTCTCCTAATAAGCTACATGTCCCTCCAGGCAAGCTACTGTGTTCTGCTGACCTGTGCATTCCTAGTGTCTTGTACTGCACCTAGTACACCTTGTGCATTGTATTTTCTGTTTTCATAAATTGAGTAAATGACAGAATGGTATTCAGGTGTGGCCAAAAGAGAATGATAGAAAAGCGCAAAGGCATGTTCCTAGGCTGACAACATACCGGGGTAATGATAGAGCTGGAACAGTTTTATGCTTGAAAGATCATTTGACTTAATTCTACACCCATATTTCTAAATTTGTTAGGAATGTGGATAAATTGTACAAATACTCTTTTGTGCCAATAAATTGTTATTGGAAGCTTGAGAGATGAAAACAAATCAGTAGAACTCTGATTTTCTAGGGAGGCAACTACAATCAAGCCCAAGTTTTAACACTATCTGAACAAAATCTTACCGTATGGAATCCCTCTTGTGCATGATTTGAGAAAAGTCATAAAGCTTGTCACATTTATTAATTTATACTTAACGATGAATCTTCAGAAACCATTTAATTACTATTATTTAAAAACAGCATTAAGTCTTTGCACTGAGAGATGAGTTTTATAGCCTGAGAGAGCACATTTGGATCAATTGAGAGTAGGTGGGACAGGTAGGAGACTGGTGAGATGGAGACTATGGTGGAGGCTTTTCTAATATATAGGAGAAATTCCACTGGATGCTAATTTTAGATCTGTTTTATTAATTTCTAGATGTATCTAACTTAGTATATAATAGATGCTCAATGATCATTTGTTGAATGATAACTGAGTATAAAAATAACATGGAAATAAGATATGGAAGTATGGAAGAACTTCAGGCACCAGGACTTCTATTGGAAACCTTGATCTGTTGAAGGCAGCATGTCTAGCACTTTTCTTAGAAAACTATTTTATTAAAATATAATTCACATGCAATAAAATTCACCCTTTTAAACTGTATAACTCAGTGATTTTAGATAAATTTACAGAGCTGTACAGACATAACCACAATAAATATTAGAACATTTTCACCATCCCTAAACAAAACTCTGTATATATTAGCAGTCTTCATTACCCTTCCCTCTAATCCTGGCAATCACAATAATCTACTTTCTGTATCTATGGATTTGCCTATTCTGGATATTCATGTACATGAGATTGTAAAATATGTGATCTTTTGTGACGTGCTTCTTTCACTTAGCATAATGTTTTCAAGGTTCATCTATGTTGTAACATGTATCAATACTTCATATATATATATATATATATATATATATATATATTTGAGACAGAGTCTTGCTATGTTGCCCAAGCTGGAGTTCAGTGGTGTGATCTCCTCTCACTGCAATCTCTGCCTCCCAGGTTCAAGCGATTCTTCTGCCTCAGCCTCCCGAGTAGCTGGGACTACAGGTGCGTACTACCATGCTGGGCTGATTTTTATATTTTTAGTAGAGATGGGGTTTCACCGTATTGGCCAGGCTGGTCTTGAACTGACCTCATGATCTGCCCACCTCGGCCTCACAAAGTGCTGGGATTACAGGCATGAGCCACCATGCCTGGCCAATACTTCACATTTTTAAAGGCCAAATAATATTCCATTGTGTGAATATGCTAAATTTTGTTTATTCATTTGACAATTGATGGACATTTGAGTTGTTTTCTCTTTTTGGCTATTATGATTAATACTGCTATGAACATTTGTGTGCAAGCTTTTATGTGGACATAGATTTTCATTTATCTTGGGTTTATACCTATGAGTGGAATTGCTGGATCATATGGTAACTCAATGTTTAGCATTTTGAGGAACTGTCAGACTGTTTTCCAAAGTGGCTGCATAATTTTGTTTTCTAAAGTGTCTGCATCATTTTACATTCCCACCAACTATGTATGGTAGTTCCAATTTTTCCACATCTTTACCAAGATTTGTTATTGTCTGTTTTTAAATTATAACTATCCCAGTGGGTATAAAGTGGTATCTCACTGTAGTTTTGCCTTCCCCTAACAACTAACAATGTTGGGCATTAAAAATGTTGAAGCATGGTGGCTCATGCCTGTAGTCCCAGAACTTTGGGAGGCTGAGGTGGGCAAGTCACTTGAGGTCAGCAGTTCGAGACCAGCCTGGCCAACAGGGTGAAACCCCGTCTCTACTGAAAATACAAAAATTAGTCAGATGTGGTGGTACGCATCTGTAATCCCAGCAACTTGGGAGGTTGAGGCATGAGAATCACTTGAACTTGGATGCAGAGGTTGCAGTGAGTGAAGATCGTGCCACTGCACTCCAGCCTGGGAGGCAGAGTGAGACTGTGTCTCAAAAAAAAAAAAAAAAAAAAAAAAAAAAAAAAAAAAAAAAGAAGGCCAGGCTTGGTGGCTCAAGCCTGTAATCCCAGCACTCTGGGAGGCCAAGGCAGGTGGATCACCAGGTCAGGAGATCAAGACTAGCCTGGTTAACACCATGAAACCCCGTCTCTACTAAAAATACCAGAAATTAGCCAGGCGTGTCATGTGCCTGTAGTCCCAGCTACTCGGGAGGCTGGGGCAGGAGAATTGCTTGAACCCGGGAGGCAGAGGTTGCAGTGAACCGAGATTGTGCCACTGCACTCCAGCCTGGGTGACAGAGTGAGAATCCATCAAAAATAAAAAGTGCTTATTAATTATTTGCACATCTTCTTTGATAAAATATCATTTGGCCATTTTCTTAGAAGTCTCTTTTCAAAGATATGGTTTGCAAATATCTTCTTCATTGTGTGGGTTGTCTTTTCAGTTTCTTGATGGTGACTTTTACAGCAGCAAAGTTTTAAATTTTGATGAATTCCAGTTAATCTAGCTTTTCTTTTGATGATATATGTTTGGTAACATGTCTAAGAAATTATTGCCTATCCCAAGGTCACAAAGATTTACTTCCATATTTTCTCCCAATAATATTTGGGTTTTAGCTTTTATATTTAGGTCTCTGATCGATTTTGAGCTAATTTTTGCGAATGGTGTCAGACAGGATCCAACTTTATTCTTTTCATGTGTAATAAAGACAGTAAGGCACTGGCATCAAGATAGACATATAGATCAATGTAATAGATTTGAGAATCTAGAAATAAACCCTTAACATTTACAGTCAATTGATTTTTCACAAAGGTGCTAACACAATTTAATGGGGGAAAGAATAGTTTTCCAAGAAATAGTGCTGGGACAACTGACATTTTTTATTGGCCTTGAGGATAAAGTCGTAATCTGTTAGATGGATAAATTCTTTAAGAGGTAAATCTGAACATCATCACTGGGCACAGCAATAACAATAATGATGTAATGAACAAATGAATAAAAGGAGAATCAATATTCTGGATTAAATTTTGATCAATCAAAAAAGATCTAATTGGCATGAGGGAAGCCCTAGGAATGTGAGAATAAAGGTTAGAGACTAAAGATGAGAAATATAAGCACTATTAAAACATGTGCCACACACTTTTATGTTTTTAAAAACTCAAAAAAATTGATCACCCTTTGTTTTAAGACATTAAAAGGAATTACGGCTCAAGAGGTGTAGAAATAAAGTTCTGACTCCACAATAACCAACAATAACCAGGAAATCTAATGAAAAAATAAAAAAAACACAGAACATTTAAAGAAACGTATGCAGCCACAAAAGAGCTTGGCGGTCAGCTAAGATTTTAAGGCATGCTGTACAACAGACAAAGGAAGCTTATATAACTGATCATGAATGCTGACCAAATTTATAAGAAAAATTCCAGAAAGCCTGAAGTCAGAGTGAAATAAAGCTAGAAGAGATCACGGAAGAATGAGGCTGCTGTGCATTCCCAGAAACAGTATAGAGAGATCACAAAGTCGTTTGTTTGCCTTCAGGAGGGAAAGTGGTGGATCACTTAGTCACCAAGAGCTTACCAAGAGCAAGTCAGGCCAAACGAATCTAAATTCCTTTTTGTGATCAGATTTACTGAATTACTGAGCGGAGCACAAAGTGCATCTGGGCTGTGGCAAAGCAACTGGTCCTCATTATATCATGAACAACAGAATGGAGAAATTTAGACTTTCCTGAGCCCTTTGCTTCCAGTTTGATTTGTGGTCTTCTTTGTCACCCTAAATTCCACTGTTAGTTTCCTTTTATTGGCAGAGCCAAAATTTGAAGTTGACGTATTTTGAGTGCCTACGTTTTAGATTTACTTTTTCCTCTGGTTTGAAGAACGAGAAATTTCTGTAAGTTTTGATGAATGAACTGAGGCTCAATAGATTTTTCTGATTAGGTCAATGTGACACAGTAAGTCTGTTGGAATTTTTACTGCAAATATCTTGATGCTAATCTGAAATTTGAGCACAATTGTTAGATTTACTAGATATTGGCTGTGGGCCTCACACTATCTGAAATGGGGAAGGTAATTGGATGTTTGAGGAAAGGTACACATTTAAATTTGAATATAAATTCATGGAAATGAATTCTCCTTGAAAATTTCCCCCTTCGTTTCTGGCCAATATTTAAACTATGGGCATCCCCCTGGTATGGATGAAATCACCAACTTTTCTCCCTATGAGGTGAGAACGAAGGTTGCTCCCTGACCAGGGTTATTTCCTGTCTCCTAGCACTATTTTCTCTTTATGACCATGACTCTCCCTGAGTCTCTGGTAGCTGTCATCGGCAACCACAGCCAAGCCGTTTCCAAAGGCTCAGTCAGAGTGGAGAGGGGGTGTGAAAAAAAGAAGGCATGGTCTCTATATTCTTGTGCAACTTTTCAGTAATTCTAAAAGTGCTCTAAAGAAAATAAAGTCTATCCCCCCTCTCTATATCCCCTGAAAAAAATAGAAAAAAAAAATGCATGAAATTTCCATACTTTTTCAGCAAAGCTGAATGAGCACCAGGAGGAGCCGCATGTCCCAATGGTTTTATCCCCATTTCTCCCGAAGTAGGAAGAGAAGGGCTCTAGATACACTAGATGGGGGCAGCAGAAGGGATGTGGGAGGATTTTTTCCTGGATCTGGGTCAAGGAACTAAGGTCTATTCTCTTAATCTATCTATCTATTTTCTCTACTCGTCAGGTGCACCCCCTCACCTCCACCACCCACTTTCATAAAAAAACCACCAGCAACGTTTTGTCATTCTGTGTGGGCATGCACACCAATGTCTGGTGTGGCGGGGTTTGTCTAAAATTAGCTATAATCCCCAAGCACACTGGGAGGTGTGGTATGGGGGTCATCAGTCTCCCAAAAAACCTCCCGGTAGAAGGGGGAAACAGCTGGGCATTATTTCCATGTATCTGTTTCTTTTAGCTTCCATTTCGTGCATGACTTTTATCAAATAAATTAAGTTTTTGAGGGTAGTTTTCTTTCTAGGTTTTTCAATGGTGTGCCCTATGGAAGTCACTGCTGGGTGCCGCTGGGGACAGTACATGGACATAGAGAATTGCAAGGGGGTGATAGAATCACAGGGAAAATAACACAAGGTAGTTAAAAAAGGTAGGCTCCAACTTGTCTTTGGTGTTCCCCTAAGAATACCCAGAAAATTAGGCAGTTACACCTGTCTCCACTCCCTGGTGAGAGACTAGCCTGAAAGATGCTTAAAACCTGGCTCAAAAGAATTGTAGAATGCCTAAATAGTCACTTGTCTGATTGTGCAAACGAGTGACTTATGTTAGAGGAGTTGTGCAAAATGCCGATCTTTTTCTTTGCTCTCTCAGGGGCCTTCTTGAAGAGAGTGGAGGTTGGGTACTAGGTTTTAGGAGAGGAAAACGGGCTGAAAAACAGAATAGTGCAAAGGCAGTACATTCCGTGCATTGCTGATGGGATCTCCCTGAAGTACAATTCAACGTGACACATTCCAGCTAAAAAAATGCTCGTGCATTTTCTCCAGTAATTAACACCTAGATATTCTATGCTAAGGAAATCACCTGAGATTCAGATAAACTGTTAAAATCCCACTGCTAGTG
Organism: Saimiri boliviensis; assembly: GCF_048565385.1. Taxonomy (NCBI): domain Eukaryota; kingdom Metazoa; phylum Chordata; class Mammalia; order Primates; family Cebidae; genus Saimiri; species Saimiri boliviensis. The sequence continues at coordinate 15,532,010 of NC_133461.1, read as the reverse complement.
GGATGTCCCTGGAGTACAATTCAACACGATGCATTCCAGCTTAAAAATGCTCATGCATGTTCTCCAGGAATTCAGCTCCTAGATATTCTATGCTAAGGAAATAATCTGAGATTCAGATAAACTGTTAAAATCCCACTGCTGGTGGGATTTCTCTGGAGTACAATTCAACATGATGCATTCAAACTTAAAATGTCCATGACTTTTTATCAAGTAATTTAACACCTCAATATTCTATCTCAGGAAATCATCTGAGATTCAAACAGGTTAAAACCAGATATTTTAAATAAAAATATGTATAAGAATTATAAATGTTTAATTAATAGAATGGATGTCATGAACATAGTCATTAAATATTTTTTATGACTGGAATTTTAAAATATGAAGAAATATTTAGGTTTAATTATTAAATGTTAAAAGGACCCAAAATTACAAATTGGTATGAGCTCAACTATGTTTAAAGATTGTATAGAAAAAAGAAAGTTTTGGATTTTGATGGGCTTACAAATTATCTTTACTTTTCTTTATGTTTTCAGTATTTTTAATATTAAAACATTTTCTCAAATGGCATGTATTATTTAAAATTCATTTGCACTTCACAACCCCAAATTTTCTACCATCTCCCGAATTCAAAATTTTTATTGCGTTGACAATTACATTCTCAGTTATACGATTATTCTGTGGGTTAAATCTGGCTTATGGGAACCCAATTTCATGTTTGCAAGTTACATGCCACTCTAAGTTCTCTCAGATTCTCTTATTACCCGGTTAATAGGTTGGGCGTTCACAACCTTACCACAGCACCATAGGATCTCAGGTGCTGGGGTAAGGTCTTCATTTTTAATATAATTGCAGACAGTGTGTGCTCCCCAAGTTATGATCCTCACTCAGTCATGGTGCAGGATGGGGTTTTGTAGAACTTGAGTGTACTGTCCTGGAGTTATACTTTGTGACAGGAGTCTACAGAGGAGGAGACTTTCTGTGGAAATCCAAAAGCAGGGCTTTGCTTTCAGACTGCAAATTGAGCGAAATGACCTCAAAATACCTAAAGAAAAAAATCTCCAAGGATGCGTTATTTTTCTTAACCAAAGATGAACCACGTTTTGGAAAAGACCTGATATTGTTCTATGCTGATACATAATATCCAGTGAGTTTTTCAGGTAAATGAATTCTTCCGAGGTATTTGTACTGAGAGAAGGAGAGGAAGAGGGAGAGGGAGAGAAACCGAGACAGAGACAAGGAAATGGGATGGGGCAGGGGACAGAGGCGAATGGGGAAGGAGGAAATGAGGGAGGCAGAGATGAAGAGAAGCAACAGAGACCGAAGGGAAGAGGAGAGATACACGTTTTGTTCACTTGTTAGGTACAGTCTAAGATGCCAGCAGAAAAAATACTAACTGGTGAGGATGGTTAGGGAATTCTCCTAGAGAGCTGTGGAGTTGCAGTCATGATAGAGTAGCTAATAATCGTCGATAATACCTGAAAAGTCTAGCTTCATACTTGACTGAGAAGCTCACAGTTCTGTCACTACTCAGTTCATTTGGTGGCGTGTGTTGGAATAGGCTATGAAAAATATTCTGCTTGGATTTTGTTTATTCCGTTACAAATTATGAACTCACGGTGTTACGCAGTGACTGGAGGGCTCTGTAAGTTGTTTAGGGAGAATAAAAGACAGAGATATGATGCTTCCTCTTTACTAAAGGCTCTAACCCCTAACCTGTTCCTTTCCTACTGTTCCCCTTAAAAAGAGAGGCCCTCCTGGTGGAATGCTTTGTTCTAAAGGAGTGATAATGTAGAGATGATCACTTTAACTTAAAATTCGTTGAATTGCTGGCCATAAATAAATGCATGTCTTGTTTTCCCCCTCACATGTTAATTGTCCTGATTCACAACCAGTATTTAAAGTTACAGAATTGCTTGCTCAATGCCTCTCCTTTTGAGTTTTCACAGGCTGTAGGACTTGCCTGGTTCCTCGTCTGCTGGAATGCTTTTGAATTGACTTCATCAGAGCACCGACCTTAGCTGGGGACGCTCCTCACTGGCTTCCAGGTACGTGCTGGGAGGTGGACAAGTTATTGCTGGTAGAGATGCCCCTTGGGGCTAGTTGTCCTGGTAGTAAAGCTGTGTGTGTTGCAGGTCTTCATTCTTGGGATCAGAGAGTCAGAGAGGTGCTAGTTTATCTGCTACTTTCTTTTTTCTTTTCTTTTTTTTTTTTTTTTAACTTTTACGTTAGGTTTGGGAGTACATGTGCAGGTTTGTTATAAAGGTAAATTGCATGCCAGCGGGGTTTGGGGTACAGATTATTTTGTCACCCAGGTAATAAGCACAGTACCCAGTAGGTAGTTTTTGATTCTCATGCTTCTCGCACTCATGCCTCAAGTAGGCCCAGTGTCTGTTGTACCTTCTTTGTGTCCATATGTACTCAGTGTTTGGCTCCCACTTACAAGTGGAAACTTAGGGCATTTTTTTTTTTTCTGTTCCTGTGTGAGTTCCTTTAAAATAATGGCCTCCAGCTCCAACTATGTTGTGCAAAGGACATGATCTTGTTCTTTTTAATGGCTGCATAGTATTCCATGCTGTGTGTGTACCACGTTTTCTTTATTTAGATCGTTCTGCTACTTTCTAGCATTATAATTATGAGCAACTAAAGGCCTTTTCTGAGTCTTTGTTTTCTTATTCATCATACTGAGATAATAATGTCTCTCTGACTTATCAGGATTGTTACATATTAGGTCCTCAAAAAATGTTTATTGTATCTAAATGCAAGTCATATAGTTGGACTGGAAGGTCCTACTGCATGAGGCATCATGAGTGTGGGGACAATGGCATCCCCTTGACTAAAGCTCTAACCCTAACCTGTACCTTTCCCACTGATCCCCTCGAAAGGAGAGATCCTCATGGTGGAATGCTTTGTTCTAAAGGAATGATAATGTAGAGATACTCACTTTAATTTAAAATTAATTGAGTTGATGTATACTCAATAGTGGACACTTGATAAATATAGTAGGCACTTGATAAATAATTGTTCAGCAAATGAATGCCTGGACTGTTATTTTAGTATAATACTGAGGGGTGTTAGAGTTTTGCTTGAGTTTAAGATCTAATCAAAACATACATTTTATTTATTTATTTATTTATTTATTTATTTAATTGAGCAGAGTCTTGCTCTGTTGCCCAGGCTGGAGTGCAGTGGTGTGATCTCGGCTCATTGCACCCTCTGCCTCCTGGGTTCAAGTGATTTTCCTGCCTCAGCCTCCCGAGGCAGGGATTACAGCCTCCTGTAATCCACAACACCTGGCTAATTTTTATACTTTTAGTAGAGGCCAGGTTTTGCCATGTTGTCCAGACTGGTCTCAAACTCCTGACCTCAAGTGATCCGCTGGCCTTGGCCTCCCAATGTACTCGGATTACAGGTGAGAGCCACTGCACCTGGCCAAAATGTACATTTTAGATTTAAGAAACTATGTTTCTTATTAGCATATTATAATATTTATTCTATGCAAATAGAGGTTATATATCTAAGAATATAAAAGCCTCATTGATTTTGAAAACCACTGTATTTCATCATTTAAAGCAGGGATCGGCAAACTTTTCAGTAAAGGGACAGATAGTAAATATTTGCAGCTTTGCAAGCCATGCGATTCATTCTCCACTACCACTATTCAACGCTGTCATTGTAGAGCAAGAGAAGCCATAGACAGTAATAAATGAATGGATATGCTTTGTTCCAATAAAACTTTATTTACAAAACAGACAGAAGGCCGAATTTGGCCTGCAGGCTGCAGTTTATAAGCCATGAGTTGAAGGATGAAGCCCTGATTTACAATTTTGGAAGAAATAGGTATGGTATAAAGATTTGGCTAGGAAATTTAAAAAAGTTTTGTGCAGTACTAACATACTGTTTATTAAAAACATAAATAGCTGTAAACACATAAGAGCTTGGAAAACCATATTATTATTTTCATTTTTTTTTATGGGTGAGAGAGTTGAAGTTTTCATGACGTAGTTGCCTGAGGTCTCAGGCTAGTAAGATTTAGCCCAGAGTCCGGTTCTTCTGATTGTAAGTTTACTGCTTTTTCTTTGTGTTCTTTGCTGTCTCATAGCTTTGCCTGTCTTTGATCTCTGTGTCGCTGTCATATTGGGGTGAACAGATGACATATTTTCAATCTTAAGCGCTTCAGTTTTGAAGCTGAAATAACTAAGGGCTTTTATGAAAGGGATAATTGATATATTAAGGGTGATTACAAGTTATGAAATGAGTTTGTTGTGTTTTAGCCTTTATTATTGTTGCTATTTGTTGTTTTAATACATTTTTTTCCTCTTCTTATATAAGACTCTTAAATTTGGAGGATAAAAGGTGAACATCAGGAAAACTGTGTGCTTTAGATAAATGATGCATTTTTCATTGAGTTGAAAGTGTCTATGCTGATATTTTTCCTACAAACAGGTTTTGTTTTTTCAATATTGTGTTGTAAAATTAAATGTCAAAGAGCTTCTTTATAATATTTCAAAAATACTGCCTTTATCAATAGGGGAATATTAATCGTATCATTTTGCATCATAGGCTGGCAAAGACTCTGATTGTTGAATCATCCTGGCATCCTTCAATTTTCAATTCCAGGCAGAAAAAACCTACTTGCTGAAAGGTTTATTGATTGGCTCATAACTCATACTGAGTTGTAACATATCTAGGAGGAATCATCTAATTCTATGCTTGATGAAGTAAGCATTATTTTTACAGCCTGTTGACACAGAACTTTTTTTTTTTTTTAATGGCTTACCTTGAATAGCACCGTCAGGCTAGTTGACCTCCAAAATTTTTTCAAACCCTAGTGTAATTCTCTGGCACTTGAAGTCACTGCTAATAGAGAGGCTCACTTTCTTCAGTCATTCAATGATATATTATGTGTGTACAGTACCAAATGCAGCTTGGCATTTAGTAAGTGCTCAAGAAATTCTCATCCCCTTGTTAGTGATTTATCAAGCTACCTTAATGTTTAGCTACCTTTAGTGTCAGATTTCATCATCACTTGTTGAGCAATCGCACCGCACCAATTTTTTAGGCTTGTAGGGCACAGTCATCTGTGGTTAGATGTTTGTTGAATTATTTGAAAGGATAAACAGATGCAACCCTAGATTAAAGATATTCAAACAAGTTTATAATCTTCTCAGGTACCCAGAAGCCCAGTGAAATTTGAATATTAGCCCCAATAGTAAAAGAGGTGACACCTACATCCAGGGAGCCAGGCAAGAACCCATCCTGTTCTGAAAGTGAATGGATACCCTTTTGGAAATGCTATGATGGGCAACATAAAGTAGTGCTCAATGACATAAGATATTAAATAATTCACATGTTAGAATTTTCCAACCTCTTGCAAATCATAACCAATGACTAGACTGGTTTTTAGAATTTTGCGGAAGAATTTAGGGAAAAAAATAATTATTTTCAAATGATCATGGAGTGAAGAAAACTAACAGCACATTTCTTTTCTATGCTTACTATTGAGAATTGAGAAAAACTCTGGATGCTTAGTCACTAATTTCCACTGGTCAGTATCTTATAAAATGGTTTTTACTTGTTTTATTTATACTCTAGCTACATAAGTAGTTTATATTTTCCATAAAGGCAATCTCTCTATTTTAAAAAGTTTTCTTCTGAATTTCTCTGTGCCTAGTATATTTGTAGGGTCATGGTTCAGATAATATTGTCTGATAACAAGTTAGAAAAGGAAGACAAAGGGCTCAATAGGAGAGCCAGGTCAGAGGGGAGTCTTCATTTTGTTCTTAAATCATGTTAGTTTCTGGAGTTTGACTCTTCCGAGCTCTCTCTTAGTTGTTCCAAACTTTTTGCCCTGTCTGCTGACCCTCATGTTTAAGGTCAGTAACATAACAGTATTGCAGAGTGCTAGAACCAAAAGTAACATCAGAACATGCTTTGGCTAAATTTAAAATGTTTTGTGTTTTCAGTTGTAAAATATGTTTGTCAATAATCAAATAATAATTCTTACCCCTACGACACACCTGCTGCAGGAAAACAAAGGCTTTGAAGTAGCTTAAAACACATTTTGCAAATCCTATGTAATATCTTAGAAAAATTTTAGAATAATATGAAAATTCAAATGTAAGAGACCATCTAAGACAATGTGTATATAAGTAAAATACATTTTCGCTTCATGTTCTTCTAGTATAGAAATTTGAATTGAAACGTGAGCCAAGTATCGTTTTGAGGACTCTATAGATTGGAAAGAGCAAAGAAAATATAAGCATATTAAGATAAGTATTCAATTTAGCTGAAAGCATAGCATTTGTTTTAAAAAGTATATGCCACTTTTTTTTTCTTTTCTCTTCCCTTTAATCTATCAATGATGATTTTACTCTGGATTCCAAAATGGCACTGGAAAAGTGCCATAGAGGGAGGGGCAAAGTTGATATATTTCCATTCCTGTCAGGGTGTGGATGGAAGCTTACCTGACCAGCTGTTAGCAGCAACTCTGAAGGAAAGAAGGTAAATGCTCGAATTGCTTAATAATAATTTTTAACAATGAACACTGTATTGAAAAACCATTTTAAAGAATAGAAACCCAAAAAAGATGAGATTAAAATAGAAGGATATACTTTAAAAAAATTAAGTCAAATACTTAAAAAAAGAGGGTTAGTTTTATGATGTTTTGGAATTTCTGCAGATATGGCAGTCCTCACTGGGAGATACTAACAACACCTGTCGCCTCTCTCAGCCCCAACCACCTGGTCAGATGCCTGATGTGTATGATTGATTTTTTTAAAATGTAGATGTTTGAATAATTTTAAACTTTCGCATACTTGACACATTTATTTTATATTTTAATGAATTGTTTCTGGAAATATAAAATGATTTAATATTTAGAATATCTATATATTAAACAATGTAAATTTAGATTTCTTTTTTTGCATTGTAAGTTGGAAAACACTTTTGATGGTATCTTTCACAAATATTTCTTTGTTTTGAGATATTGGTTATTATTTAGTTTGCTATAATCTGATTTGAATACATATTTCAGCAGAATAGCATCTACTTTGTGAAGTTGGAATTTCATTCTTGAGGTGTTAGTAGCTTTGTGGGAATTATAGAAATTATAAAACATGAAGTATTTCTGGAGTATAAATATTTTTTTCTTACTATATATAGGAGAAATTTTATTCCTACTATATATAGGAAAAACAGTTTTGTTCAGAATATTTTGGGTTGTTAGAACATCTATCTTGTCTAAACCTTGACATTTTTACTATAAGGGAAAATTGTAATAAATGAACTTTTTCTTATATAGTAAAACATTAACAAAAAGCTGACTCTCTTATGCAGAATCTCTTAATTATAGCTGCCTGCAGAATATACAAAGTTAACATGAAATGCTAAATAATTTTCTAACATTACAAATATTAGGATTATCCACAGTGAAAAATGGGTAGATGATAGCAAATCAATGCATAAATATTATGAAGTGTTCTCATGTGCTGCCATTGTGTTCTCTACTGATGGAATACAAAGATGAATTAAAAACATTGAACCTACCTTCAAGACAATTATGCTTTGGAAGTAAAGACAACAGTATAAAAAAATAATTACCTTACAATGTGATAGAGGAGGTAAGGGAAACAAATGCTGTGTGGGTACTGCATACAGTAGTGACTAATTAACTCTTTAGAGGGAGAGTTTGGAGGAAAGTGGAAGAAAGTTTTACGTGAGTAATAAAGCCAGAGAGAAACAAAACAAACAAAACAGATCATGTGTTGATGCCTCAAAAGCCATAAAAAAGGTGAAAAAAAAAACTTTTAAAAATTAAAAATGTAATGCATTTCAGATAATATTTAAAATTATCTTCAAAGCTAACAATGTAAGTTAAAATCTTAGAGGAAAGATTTTCTTTCTTGTAAAAAATTTAAAGTAGATGAAGTTTTAAAATTAAGTTGAAAATACATTACTTTCAAGGTTTTGAAGTGATAAAAGAAAGCACCAGAAAATACTGACAATTTAAAATAAATAAGAGTAAAAACAATTCTATAATAAGAATAATAGAAAATAAATACTTGGAAAATGTTACAGGCAAAAATATGATAGTGTCTGTATTGATATGAAAGTGATTTTTTTTTCTTTTTCTCCTAAGAACTGCTTATCATCTCTTTCCTATATAACTATGGTCAGCAGGAGGTAACACTGGGGGCAGTAAATGGGAGATACTGTAAGTCACTCCCAATTAGGCTAATGTTGTTTGCAATCTTGAAATCTCAATCTGTATTTATCATACGTTTGCACAGATTTCAATGCAATTTGAGAAGAATTTTTTGAGTAAACTTTCAGTCTAGAGAAGCAACTTCCATAGAGATTGTAGGAATCTTTGGAGAGCAAACTAGAGCTTGAGATGCACTTTCCAGAGAGGGAGTTCAGGGCTGTCCTGAGATGGACTGTCAGTGCTCGGAGGTCCTTTCTACAACCTTTGGTCTTGGTAAGAGACTCAGTCAAGACATGGACCTGCTGGTGGCATCTGCATCCCAAAGAGCCACATGGTGCTCACTCAGGGCATGGCCTTTGTGAGCCCTAGTGTTATCTTCTCCGGAGGATGACCTGGTATAGGAGGAAAGAGGGTGGCTTTGAAATCCGACTGAATGAACTGATTTGCATAACACCTGTGTCACATAGTAGTTGGTTGTACAATGAAGATTATTTCTAACTTACAGGATTTTTTTTTAACAATAGACACAGTATTTGTAAAATGCCAGGCATATCACAAGCTCAAATTAAACAGTAGCTCTTAGTACTCTAATGTCATTGTGGGTAGAGTTAGCACTAATTACTTAAGCTGAATGAATTTTTGGGGGACCTTACTATTTTAAGAGGTTATTTCAAGTCTGTTGGAAAACAATGATGACTGAAGCAAATTGCATACAAGTTTTTCAAGTTGTAGCTTACTAAGAGGCAGCCTGTGTCAGCAATTGCCTTTAGATTCAATCAAACAGTAACTTGTTTGTATGGTGGATATTTTCCAGAGTAAACACCGAGTATGGCCTGTGACTGCTTGGGGAGCATTCCCTGAATGCATCTGGAGCCAAAATGTTACTGTGAAAAATTTCTCTTCAATTTTTCCACATGTAGTACTCTTAGTTGTTGTGTTAAACACAAAGTTGCAATGACTTAAAATTAACTGCCATGTTTAGTAATACATCTCAGATACATTTTTAAATTAAACTTTATACATATATACCTCCACACACATATTGATACATAAGTGAGTAAGAAATAAGTGTAAGTTTAATGTGTAAACAATACTCCAAGCAAGAAAGGAACCAGTACCAACTTCCTAGAAGTTTCCTTCATGCCTAGTTTACGTGGCGTCCTGGAGCCAGCTCATACCAGCTCATAAGAGCTAATTCTGGCTAATTCTGTGCATCTTTTTCTATCTCTGGGTACAAAGGTATTTTGTTGGCAGTTTGATCTTAGTGGGGTATTTACACCATAGAAATCAGCAAACTTGTGAATCACGGATTTTTGTTGATTTTTATGTTTTGGGAGTCAGTTCACTACTCTGCTGCTGTCTGTACCTGTGGCTAACCACAGTTCTCCTCATTCATTCTTAAGGGTAGCCACTCTCTTGACTTCTAAAACCACAGAATAGTTTCGTCAATTTTGCAACTTTATGTAAATTATACAGTATGAAAGTTTTCATGTATGATTTCTTTTTCTTTCTTTTTTATTTTTGAGATGGAATTTCACTCTCCTTGCGCAGGCTGGAGTGCAATGGTATGATTTTGGCTCATTGCAACCTCTACCTCTCAGTGTCAAGTGATTCTCCTGCCTCAGTCTCCCAAGTAGCTGGGATTACAGGCATGCACCACCATGCCCAGATAATTTTGTATTTTTAGTAGAAACAGGGTTTCACCATGTTGGTCAGGCTGCATGTATGATTTCTTTTAGTCAACATTATGTTATGATGTGATGTGAGATCCATGCTATTTGTTTATTCTGCTGATGATGAACATTTGTGTTGTTCCTGAGTTTTGGCTATTATGAAAGTGTTGCTATGAAAATATTTGTAAATATTAAAAAAAAATTCTCAAGGTGATTTTGCTACATACCTTTGAGAAATCTCTCTTACAATTAAGTTTTAGTATTACAATGTTTAGAACTCCACCTTTTCTATTTCTTGCTAAGTTGATCCTGTTTTGAATACAATGGATTTGGAATTTGTAGTTTAGTCATTACTGTTTTCAAATTAGTATCCATGTAAAAGGTGTTACTAAAATGCCAGGGGTTTGGTCTACGTCCTGTTTTCACTGCACAGAGAGGCAATCACTGAGACAATAAGTGTTGTCAGGGAAGAAGGCTTTAATCAGATGATGTCAGCTAAAGACATGGGAGATAAATCTCAGATCAGTCTCCCTCAAATTACTAAAATTGGGGGTTTATATAGTGGGGAAGGAATGTAGCTATATATGGGAAAAAAGAATTAGGGAGGGGAAAGAAAGCAATCAAGATGATTGAGGGTTCCGCCATCTCTTTGCATGCTGTAATGTGAATTTCAGCTGCTTGATACTCTCTGAGAGGCCTGCAGATGGGTTTCCTGAGGAAGGAATTGAGATAAGACAAATGTAAGTTTCAAGCTTTAAGATGAAGAGGATCAATTTCTTTTTCTTTTTCTTTTTTTTCTTGAGATGGAGTCTTGCTCTGTCACAAGGCTGGAGTGCAGTGGCATGATCTTAGCTCACTGCAACCCTTGCCTCTTGGGTTCAAGCAATTCTCCTGCCTCAGCCTCCCAAATAGCTGGGATTGCAGGTGCACACAACCACACCAAGCTAATTTTTATATTTTTAGTACAGACAGGGTTTCACCATGTTGGCCATGATGGTCTCGGTCTCTTGACCTTGTGACCTCATGATCTGCCCTCCTTGGCCTCCCAAAGTGCTGGGATTACAGGAGTGAGCCACAGCGCCTGGCCAGGAGATCAATTTCTATGTTTATTCATAAAGACCATAAACTCACTTCTATGGAACTATTAGGCTGGTTTCAAAGGGATTTTTGATAAGGACAAGACAACTAACCTTACATTTCTTTTTCTTTTTAATTGCAGCAACATAACATAACATGGCTTTTATTAGTAGTCTAAGCTTATCTTTAATAAATAAAAACAATGTTAAAAAGCTTAACAGTATTTTTAAAGTGCTATATTTTTATGTCTTAATCAGTAATTACATCTTAATGAGTGCTTTCTACAAAATACCTTTTCCTTTCCTATTTCATTTTTGTAAATTAATATCTTACTCTTCTATGCTTCTTAAACTCTACTCCTGAAGCTGTGAATCCATGATCTGCTCAGTTAGGTCATAGATTCCCAAAGGCAGAGACTGTGTCTTGTTCAGCCCATCCTATATATAGTGACTAACCCAGTGGGAGAACTTCATAATTAGGTTGGGGTCAGATTTAGGCAGTTTCTAATTAAAAAACGGATTCCCACCCTGCAAACAAACAAACAACCCCTCAGAAGGTGATTAGCAGATAACATTTTAATCAAGTCATTAAATATTCATTATTTGCTATGTTTTAGACTTGTGTGTAAAGCCAGGAAAGATCTTCCTATTGAAAGTGCTTACATGTAGTCATACAACTTTAACAGCAACTGTCCAGCTGTTTGTTTGTTTGTTTGGTTTTGATTGTTTTCTATTACTGTTGTTCTCTCAACTCCCTTGGAAGATGAGGCAGCATTAAATCTGCACACAACTGTAATGAAAGCTTAGAACCAGGTAACACTCAGAAAAAGGAATTGTTGCTGAGAGGAGAGCATCACAGCACTCCTGGAAAGTAGTTAACAAAGCTTATAGAAGCTTAATGAAGAATTGGGCAGAGAGAGTGTTGGAGTGTTCTGCAGCCCACAGAGTAAGTGTAGTGCCAGGATTAGAATGGAATATGAAAAGCTGTGTGATCTAGGAGGAAGCAGCCCTGGGCATGAGATCTCAGCCCTGCTTTGCTTCTGGCCAGCTACATGAGCTGCATGATCGTTGCAAGTCACTTCATTTCATCTGGCCTCAGTTTTTTTATCTTGAGAAGTAGGGAGTTGGCCTGCGTGAGTAGTCATGTCCTTTCTAAAGCAGGCAAGACTCCGATCATTTAGTTCTGAGAATGCTCATGCCAGAAAAAAACGCCTTCTACTCTGATGCCAGAAGGCTGCAGGGGTGAAGCCAAGGGGTTAGCTGGAACATTTGAAGAACCAGGTTGGGATCATTCAGTCTTTCTATCCAACCCCTTCTTTTTCTTCAATATAGTCAGGCTCTAGTCTTCTTTTAATAGTGATGACCAAATGGCCAGAATGCCCTTTACCTTCTCCTCCTTTGATGTTAAAGATTTTGATCAAGCATCAACCTAAGTTATACAACCAAGATTTAAAAAAATATTAGACTACATTTCATACAAAAGTTTATCATTAATCAAAAACTTGTGAAATCCCCCCAACTCAGACCATCTTTTATTTTTTGTTTTTCTTTTCTTTCTTGGTAGACTTGTTACTAGATGGGTAATGTGAGCCATGTGTAGAGAAATATATTGGACATGAAGGTGTTTACCAACATGTGTAAGGGTAGCTTTCTGAGATGTGAGGCATTATTGAATTTCCAGACACATCCAGGACATCCATTACTCAAAAAACACCCACCAATTAGGGCAGAATGCTCCTGAAAAAACTCTGATGTTCTATGATTACCCTCAAATTAGTTTGAAAATACAAAGTATGTTGCAAACCCCATTCATAGATGTAAGATGAGAACTGTGAGTGAGGTACAAACTTGGCAGAAAGAAAATGTAAGAATAAAATGGACCATAAGCTGAATAAGGAAGAGACGTACCCATATATAGTGGACATGTGTTTGATCACCTATCATCAGTTGAGGGGCAACTTAGAAATAATAGATACAGTAGAAAGAGTACTTAGTTTTGGGCCAAATGTATGTGTTATTTGATTCTACACTTTTCTTTTCTGAAAAAGAGGGAATGATCATATTTACCTTGCAGAGTTGTAGCATTAAAGGTAACATATGGAAGATACTTAGCACACATTAGATGCATTTTTAAAAAAGTTACATAATGTTATCTTTTTACATAATGTTATCTTTTTAAATTAGGTTTTATAGGCTAAAAAAGCCTATATTAACTAGGAAAGTATTAAAACAAAGTACACCATTCCATTCACTGCAGCAATATTTCTTTATGCTTTTGATCTGATGATCAAAACACAAATAAGAGGATTTACATTTCTATCTTGGAAATACACAATATCCATAGGCAAAGAGACAAAAGAAAAGGCATTCACTTTGAGAGGAATAGATCAGTGGTGAGATCTACATATTCTCTTGATACTCTGGAATATATTGGGTGGGAAAGGCAAGATAGCTGTTCTTAGGGAAGTCGCCGTCTTACTCAGTTCTATATTATCTGTGGTTCTATGCTGTCAAAGAGGACACTGAATCTGGTGATATGGTTTGGCTCTGTGTTCCCACTCAATTCTCCTCTCACATTGTAATCCCATAATCCCCACATGTCGAGGGAGGGACCTGGTGGGAGGGGATTGGATCATGGGAGCAGTTTCCCCCATGCTGTTCTCATGATAGTGAGTGAGTTCTCGTGAGATCTGACAGTTTTGTAAGTGTTTGGCAGTTCCTCCTTTTCTTCCTCTCTCTCCTACTGTCTGGTGAAAAAAGTATTTCCTACTTCATCTCCTTCTGCCACAATTGTAAGTTCCCTGAGATCTCCCTAGACATGTGGAACTGTGAGTCAATTAAAACTCTTTTCTTTATAAATTGCCCAGTCTCTGGTATTTCTTTATATAGTATGAAAATAGACTAGTACACTTGGTAACATCAAAACCCCCAGCATCATTCAAATTTACTATCTCTTGAACAATGTGAATGACTGTCCAAAGTGCCTCAAGTTCTGTAGTCTGCATGTGGGATGAGTCAAACGGGAGTGGGAATGTTAACAAGGGCCATGACCCATGGGAATCTGCTGGGCATAACCTCAGTCACAGAGCAACAAAGGGAGTGTACAGGTAAAAGATGTAAGCAGAACCAGTCACAATCCGTGGAGAAGAATCAGATGGGATAATATTTGCTTGGCTGCTAACTTGAGCATAACAAGTGTTAGCCTTTGGCTCCATTTTACCTAAAAACAGGCAGTTCCACCACAAAGTGGGTAGGATTGTGTCCCCTAAAAACATGGTTTAAGTCCTAATCACTCTACGTGTGCATATGACCTTGTTTGGAAATAAGGTCTTTGGAGATTAATCAAATTAGGAGAGGTTGTACTGGCTTAGGATGGGCCCTAAGTCAATGACTGCTGTCTTTAAAAGAAGAGGGAAACTTGGATAACACATGGAAGATAAAGACAAGAATGTGAAGATCAAGGCAGAGACTTGAGTGATTTGTCTACAAGTCAAGGAACATCAAAGTTTGCTGGCAACCACCAGAAGCTGAGAGACAGGCATGAAACAGATTTTCCCTGAGAGTCTCGAAATGGACCAAATCTGTCAACATCTTGATTTTGGAAGTCTGTCCCCCAGCATTGTGGGAAAATAAACTCCTGCTGTTTAAACCACTCAGTCTGTGGTAATTTCTTATGGCAGCCCTAGAAAACAAATTCACACTACTCAATGAAAATAGATGTCTGTCTACCAATATTAATATCAACACCAATATTTGTATACAGGGATGATAAAGACTTTAGTTTTCCAGTTCTTAATAGCATACTAAATAAAAAATGACTGTATTTCAGGTATATAAAACAAGAATTATTTGTACACTTATTTTCTTTCAATCACCATTTTCTTTCTTCTTTTTTTTCGATTTTAGATTGTTATAAGTTTTACAATGGACTCTCTTGTTGCAGCAAATACCAAATTTTGCTTTGATCTTTTCCAAGAGATAAGCAAAGGTGATCGTCATAAAAACGTATTTTTCTCTCCCCTGAGCCTCTCAGCTGCCCTTGGTATGGTCCGCCTGGGGGCTAGAAATGAGAGTGCACGTCAGATTGATGAGGTATGTATCCACCAGGGTGCTACGCAGGGTCCTAAACTCTGGGTCCATACTCAAAAGTCAGACGCTAATCCCATTCAGGCAAGCCAAGGGGCTTGCTGCACCCTGGGCTTGGTCAGAACCCATTCCTGTCTCTGAGTCTTTATTTGTATTTCCCACACCTTACTTCCTCTTCGAGCCTACTGTTCTTAAAGGCTCAGTTGAAGTTCTACCTTCTTTAGGGTGTTCCCCAACCTCACGTGTGGCAGCTTTTTTTCATTTATCTCTATCTGTATCTCTGTATGTATGTCTGTCACTCTTTTACTCTATGATTACTAATACCAATATTGCTAACAATTTTTAGTTTGTGAATATGTCTTCTGCCTCACTCATTTCATTAAATAAATATTTGTTAAGCACCATATATGTATCTGGTGGCTAGAGGGCTTGGTGTCCTCCTGGACTCTTTCTTTCACTTTACACCACCTTTGTCAGAAAATTCTGTTGGCTTTTCTTTTGAAATATATCCATAATCCAGGCACTTCTGCCAGTCTCCCTGAGGGCTGAACCACCACCATCTTTTCTCACCTGGCTAGTTTAACAACCTCCTGACGGCCTTTTCTGCTCTCACTGGCCGTCTGTTCTTAGCACAGCAGCCCAAGCCTGAGTCAGATTCTGTTTTCCATCTGTTCAAAAACCTGGATTTCTCATTTCACTCATGATAGAAGTTCAAGTCCTTACAATGGCCCACAAGGATCTTGGGAGCCAAATCCCAGATAAGCCCCATGACTCCATCTCTCACTCTTATCCCTCCTCACTGTGCTGACATACCGGCCTCCTGGCTTCCTTGGGTAAGCCATGCCCATCCTATCTTGGGGCCTTTGCTCTGGGTCCCTTTGCCTGATGTCTCTCTCCCCTGGTAACTGACCTTAGCTCACTTTCTTCTTCAAGACTTTGATCAGCGTTTATCTCCTCCATGGGGTCTACTTGACCTCCCAATCTAATGCGGCATACTGACCTCTAACCCATAAGGGATCCTTGATACTTTTTTCATGTAGTGTTTCTCACTATCTAACATATAGCATACAGTAATTAATTACTATGTGTCTCGATTTTTGCATGCGTCCTCCACCAAGGGTATTTGGTGATAGTTACTTATCCCTAAACTTTAGGTTCTGGATACCATCAACAGCAATAACCTCATGTGATCTGTGATTCCTTTCTGAGTATGCCCTAGAGGGCAGGTATCTTTGTCCTAGAACAGCACCTGGCTTACAGTAGATATGTAATAAACATTTGTAGAAAAAATAAATAAAGCTTATAGGGCAAGTCCCTAAATAAACTACAAGTTCCCGAGGTTAGCCTAAGCTTCCCTGAATGTAGCACATAGCATAGGGATTATGTACAAATCAGGCTGTTTTCCCTGAATATGGAGCAGTAGAATTTATGGATTAAGGCAGCATGTGTTTCTGGGGTCATTCTGCTTTATTCGTCTACTTAGATTTGGTGTATTATTTTCTTTTTCCCCCCAAATTTTATTTACTTTTCATTATACTTTAGTTGTGGAGTACATGTGCAGTATGTTATTTTCTTATTCCGTTAGCAAAACTTAGCTTTAGAGTATGGTTTGCATCTTGCAGGGCAGAATTCAGATGTTCTTTCTCAGGCACTTGAGGGCACCTGCCGACCAACTGGGTCTGAGCAGTGCAGGAAGTGACACCTGCCTCTTACCTTTCTACCAGGCTCTGGATAGCTTGTCTTTTGCTGTCCTCACTCCCTTGATTCATGTGAAACTCTAGATCAGCACTATCTGACACAAATGTAATGAGAACCACGTAGTCATTTAAAAATTTTTAATAGCTGCATTACAAAAGGAAAAAGAAACAGATGAGACTAATTTTAATCATAAATTTTACTTAACCTAGTATATGCAAAATGCCATATCCACATATAATCAATATAACAATTTTAGTGGGCTCTTTTTTTTTTTTTTTTTCATACTATCTTCAAGATCCGGTGTGTATTTTGCACTTATAGTCAATTCAGATTGGTTATCGACAAAATCCTCCATAGCTACATTTAGCTTGTGGATATCTCTATATTCTTTTAGTTTGGTTGTATTTATTCATCAATGCTCTCCCAGGGTGCAGTTCGTTCTTCATCTCCACTCCATCTCCCAACCCAAGGACAGAAGCACTCAGTTTCCTTTAAACTGCTGTTGATTGTTTTGCTTCACTATGTGATCATTGTAACTGTCTCATTATGAAAATGATTCTGAAGTTATTCAGGCTTCCCTCTGTTCCTATTGTCTGAAAGACCCCGTCTCATTATCATGCAGGTATTACACTTCAATGAGTTTTCCCAGAATGAAAGCAAAGAACCTGACCCCTGTCTGAAAAGCAGCAAACAAAAAGTGCTGGCTGACAGCTCTCTGGAGGGGCAGAAAAAAGCAGCAGAACCTCTGGATCAGCAGGTGAGCCTCCACTGTAAACTCTTGCCCTTCTTATTTACATACTGCTTATTGTGGCTCTAGGATATTTGGTGATAGTTGCTTATCCCCTAACATTAGGTTCTGGATACCATCAACAGCAATAACCCCATGTGATCTGTGATTCCTTTCTGAGTATGCAGCCCAGATGTCCTTGACTATGCTAGATTCCTAAAGAGTAGGATTTGGTGTCTTCTGCTTATGATAAAGAAATCTAGATCATTACCCTGTCACTCATCTGCTTCTACATGCCACAGGGCCCCAACACAGAGCATGGTCGAAGATGAAAGGGGTAAGGGTTAGGGTCATCTGTGGAATTCTTACTATCTCCCGCCACCTCTGCTTGTTCCATTTTGTGCTGAAATCTGTACTGACAAAAATTTTATTGATTGCCTCATCCCAGTAGGAGGAAATGTATTCTCCAGGGTGTATGTCCCCCTACCTTAGAAAGTTTAAGAGGAGGGTGGAGAGATGATTGTCTTTTTTTTCCCCCTGAAACGAAGTCTCACTCTGTCGCCCAGGCTGGAGTGCAGTGGTGCAATCTTGGCTCACTGCAACCTCTGCTTCCTGGGTTTAAGCAATTCTCCTTCTTCAGCTTCCAGAGCAGCTAAGATTACAGACATGAGCCACTGTGCCTGGCCTCTTTTATCTTTTTAAACATAAATAAAATCAGAGGACAGGCACAGTGGCTTATGCTTGTAATCCCAGCACTTTGGGAGGCTGATCACGAGGTCAAGAAATTGAGACCATCCTGGACTACATGGTGAAACCCCATCCCTACTTAAAATATAAAAATTAGCTGGGTATGGTGGCACATGCCTGTGGTCCCAGGTACTCGGGAGACTGAGGCAGGAGAATCGCTTGAACCCAGGAGGCAGAGGTTGCAGTGAGCTGAAATTCTGCCACTGTACTTCAGCCTGGGTGATAGAGTAGGACTCCATCTCAACAACAACAACAACAATAACAACAACAACAACAAAACAAAACAAAACAAAAAAACCACCACCAACAACAACAAAAAAAGAAAGAGAAAAAAATCAGGGTATGTCAGTATGAAATATAGTGAGTGTTGCTGAGTTCCCCGGATGTATTTTTCCTGGATGATCTTGATATAGATGCAGGAGCCATAATCTTCCACTGGGACCACTTCTCGCCCTGTATTCCTGTGTTCTTCCCAGCTCACTACCCCTGCATGGTAGCACAGACAACTGACATCTCACTGAGGAGCTCTATCTTGCTTCTGTACAAAACACCCATCCGTTAGTGGTGTTTAGCTCTTCCGATAGATGATGCAGTGAAAGCCACATTTTGTTTCTTCTTTCCCTAGGATGAGTCCTTAAACAATGAGAGCAGACTGCTCAGCTGCTACTTTGGGCAGCTTCTCTCCAAATTAGATAGGATCAAGACTGATTACACCCTGAGTATTGCCAACAGGCTTTATGGAGATCAGGAATTCCCAACCTGTCAGGTGAGTTGCACATAAATGGTGACTAAAGCTACCCTGTAGCATACTATTTAAAAATCAGGGAGTTGCTGGGTTACTCACCTGCCATCTAGAACGCAAACCTTTTTGACAGGATGATGTGCTGTGAGCTGGTGAGGTGTCTAGGACCTCCCTCTCTCAGTCCCGTGCTTTTGTTCTCTTCTTCCCAGTGTTCAACATGAGCAATTTACGAGGCCCATTGTGGGTGGAATAGAGGGAGTGGAAGAGGGTTGTGTGAGCAGTGGAGCCTTTGGAGCACGTGAGGGCTTGGTAATAGCATCCTCTCTTGACTGTCTTCCCAGTCAAGGTGCCTGGTTGCTGCACTTCTCTCTCCCTTATCTGTTGGGTTGCCCCCAAGACATTTCTCTAGAATCTCCTTTTGTGCCAGGATCAGGCTACCCCCACAATGCAGTTGTGTTCACTGTGCTCTTTAGAGAGTTGGGTAGCAGGAGAAGACGGCATTTTGGCATTTGGAGCTGAAAAGCACAGGACTTGTCTCTATGGCTAAACAGCTTTGTACCTGGAGCAAGCTGTGTCTCCATCTGGGCTTCAATTTCCTCTTGAATCACTGGAAGGGGCCATGTGCTAAACAATAAATGTGGGGCATATGACCAATGGCAAAGATGTGACATGGCTGGTTAGTGCAAGACTAGCCAGGGGTCGGACTGCTTCCTTTGGCCAAAATAGGTGTGTTCCCTTGCAATGAAAATAAGACTTTTCATACTGGGTTTTTAAAAATTAGCTTTTTTATGGGCTATAAATTCACATATTAAACAATTTACCTATTAAAAGTACATAAACCAATGTGTTTGCTATATTATGTTATGAACTTTTTAAAATTATGGTAAAATACATATAAAATTTACCATTTTAACCATTTTTATGTGTACATTTCAGTGGCATTAATTATATTCACAATGTTGCATAACCATCACCCTATATATTTCTGAAATCTTTTTTTTTCATCACTCCAAACAGAAACTCTTCAACCATTAAGCTGGGGGTGAGTTCTTATAAACAGAAGCAGTTTCCAGCCAAGTCTCTCAAGTTACCTAAAATTTACCTTGTGATGGCTCCACAGATGGGTTGTTCAGATAAAAGGATATCCAGTAGGAAAGGCTTGTCCCACTGTAACTATAGACTGTTCATGAATAATGTTTGATATCCTCATTTGTCGCTATGAAAACCAAAATGTCTCTGGCTAGTTTAAGACTGGAAATGGATAGACACGGTTAGGCCTGTCCCTGCGATGTGAAATGAATGACCAGGCTCATCCTTCTTGGGAGGCTTCTCAGGAGAGCCTCACTCTTAACTACAAGCATTATTGCCTGACTTTATTGCACTGTTTCCCTTTTATTCCAATTGTACAGGAATACTTAGACAGTGTGATTCAATTTTACCACACAACGATTGAAAGTGTTGATTTCCGAAAAAACGCTGAAAAATCCAGACAAGAGATTAACTTCTGGGTTGAAAGTCAATCCCAAGGTAAGAAAGCCCAAAAGCATGGGAGCTGATGCTGGTTTCTGTTTAAAAGAAAATCGTCTGCCTAACTTTGCAGATTGTTGGTCTGTTGCGGGCCAGAGGTTCACATATGTGGACTGTGTTCAAAGCATGGTTTGCAGAATGCGATACCATCTCACACCAGTCAGAATGACTATTATTAAAAAGTTAAAAAACAACAGATTCTGGCAAGGCTGCAGAGAAAAGGGGAACACTTATACGCTATTAGTGGGAATGTAAATTAGCCGTTGTGGAAAGTGGTTTGGAAATTTCTCAAAGAAGTGAAAACAAAGCTATCATTTGACCTAGCAATCCCATTACTTGGTATATATCCAAAAAATATAGAGCATTCTACCAAAAATACATATGCACTCATATGTTAGTCACTATGCTATTCACAATAGCAAAGACATGAAATTAACCTAAGTGCCCATCAATGATGGGTTGGGTAAAGAAAATGTGGTACATACATACCATGGAATACTACACAATCATAAAAAAGAATGAAATCATGTCCTTTGAGGTAACATGGATGGAAACGGAGGCCATAATCCTGTGAATTAACACAGGAACAGAAAAGCAAATATTGCGTGTTCTCACTTATAAGTGGGAGCTTAACATTGAGGACACATGGGCATAAATATGGGAAGGAACAATGGACCCTGCAGATACTACCAGCGGCAGGGAGGGAAGGAGAGGAATGGGCTGAAAAACTACCTATTGGGTACTATGCCTACTCCTTGTGTGCAATATACCCATATAACAAACCTGCACATGTACTTCCTGTATCTAAAATAACAGTTGAAATTTAAGAAAAAAACAGAACAAAAAAGCATGGTCTGAAAAGCATCAAACAGTTAAACTGCTTAGATATTGCTGTTATTTAATGTTGCTATTTTGGTCTCTGGTCTTACTGGCATTGGGTGGCAAAGAAGCGGGGAGACTAGCCTCACTGCTGCTGATCTTCTAGGTGGGGCTTACAGAATGCTCCCTTCTGCCAGTGCCTGTGTGACTCTGAAAAACAGAATAAACTCTTTCCTCCAGGCATAAAAAAGTTCATATTAAGGCCTGGATATGTACTTTCCGCTTAGTGAGTTAACTCCTCCAGAGTATTTTTAAACGTAGATGATGTCAACCTAATCTATTATTATGGGATTTAAGTAGAGCTCTTCTTGAAATGGAAGATCTTTTCTTCTTAAGACATCTTGCAGGCATTCAAGTAACTTTGGTAGTTTGAGTCAGAAAAGGGTATACCCTGAAGATGGGCTATTGCCTGCTAGCTTGGGGCTTTTCAAGTTGGCCTTAGGGCTGTGGAAGGAGTGCTAGAGCTGACCCCAAAGGTGGAAGGCCTGAGGACCTGCTCCCACTAGTCTTACTGCTTCTTGGCTGTGTGACTTCAGCTCTTCCTGGATGCACCGTATTCTCCTGTGAAGAGGGTATAACAATTCCTCCTTCTCATGATTAATGTGGGATGGAATGAGAAAGGAAATGTGAAAGCATCTATAAAATAGGTTTCATGTCATGGCCTAGCACATTTATGTGTATTTTTGTTTATATGTAAGCATATATCCTATGCTATGTTTTGTGCTTGAGACAGGAAGTTTATGTTGTGGTTCTTTGTTCTCAAGTGAGCTTATCATATTGTCAGATGACTGAATATATAATTTCAAAGATAAACCGTAGTGTAAGATGTCTAATGACAAGTTCCAAACACAAGCAATACAAGGAATCAAAAAAGATTCCTTCTGTTACAGTGCTGTGATTGGACTCCTACAGGGTGGAGCCAGAAGGTCTCTCCCCTGCCCCATCGCCCCCTCTCTTATGTCCATCCAGGACTATGAATGAATCTTCTTAGGTTAGTTCTTGAACGAGACACTCCCCAGTCTTGGGGGTCATCAGCTGCATTGAAAAATGTTACTGGCTGGGTGTGGTGGCTCATGCCTGTAATCCCAGCACTTTGAGAGGCCAAGGAGGGGGCGAATCACCTGAGGTCAGGAGTTCAAGACCAGCCTGGCCAACAAGGTGAAACACCATCTCTACTAAAAATAAAAAAAAAAATTAGCCAGGCGTGGTGGCGAGTGCCTGTAATCCCAGCTACTTGGGAGGCTGAGGCAGGAGAATCATTGGAACCCAGAAGGTGGAGGTTGCAGTGAGCCAGGATCACACCATTGCACTCCAGCCTGGGAGATAAGAGTGAAACTCCATCTCAAAAAAAAAAAAAAAAAAAAAATTATCTACCTGAGTACTTTTGATACAATTCATTCTCAGGATGTTCTCTGGTATCTTTTTTAGGTAAAATCAAGGAACTCTTCAGCAAGGACACTATTAATGCTGAGACTGTGCTGGTACTGGTGAATGCTGTTTACTTCAAGGCCAAATGGGAAAAATATTTTGACTGTGAAAACACAGTGGATGCACCCTTCTGTCTAAATGCGGTACTGTTTCAGGACTCATGGTTTTCTAGCTATCCAACTCATGATTTCCACTAGGAATGATTTGCAATATGCATACTCAAAAAGTTACAGCTTACATTTACAATAAGAACATTTTTCATTGATAAGAACCCATACCTGAATTTCACTGAGCATTTTTTTGTGCCAAGTGCTCCCAGTACTGAATATTTTTCCATTTGTTATTTCATTTGTTCCCCCATAGAGCATTATGAGATGGGTGTTATTATGATTTTCACTTAGGATTTGAGACATAAAATGGAAAGGCTAAGTTAGTTAGCCAGATTCATGCATTAGGATTCAATCTGTGAGCATTTGCCCAGAAACTTGTGTTCTAAGCTAGTAGATTTAGAACAGGAGGAAATGGCAAGGGTCGAGTCCCAGCCACTTGTCAGCCGGCTAGCTTTTTATTGGAGATGAATTTTTCTCTCAAGCACTGAATATCTCCATCTGCAGGTTGATGACCCCTTACCCCCCTACCTTGACGTTATTCTGAGATTTAAGCTGCCTGGGGTTTGTGCCTTCCCTCTGAAGGAGCAAGTGTTGTTATTTAAGATGGAGATGATTCTCCTTTAACCATGGCTCCCCTTGGTGCTGTGTGGCAGCATCATCCAGGCCAGATGGCATGGGGAGATGTGAGACCAGCAGGCTGGGCTAGGGCAGGCCCTGCAGGGGAACAGTTGGCAGGCTATGTTTCTGCTGACTTAGCAGTGGAGATGCTTTGATAGTAAGTTTACCAATCATCATCTTGGGAGCTGAAGAACTGATTAAAAACATGAAAAGGGCCAGGCATGGTGGCTCACACATGTAATCTCAGCATTTTGGGAGGCTGAGGAGGAAGGATCACTTGAGACCAGGAGTTTGAGACCAGCCTGGGCAACATAGGGAGAGCCTGTCTCTACAAAAAATAAAAAAAATTAGCCAGGTATGGTGGTCTGCTCTTGTAGTCCCAGCTAGTTAGGAAGCTGAGGTGGGAGGATTACCTGAGCCCAGGAAAGTGAGGCTGCAGTGAGCTACAGTGGCACCCCTGCACTCCAGCCTAGGTAGCAGAGCAAGACCCTGCCTCAAAAACAAGCAAACACCCCCGCCCACCCACTCCACAACAACAACGAAAAAGACACAGAAAGAAAAAGTGTTGGCAAAGTAAGGCTCATGGATGAATGGGCAGACTCCTGTAGGTTGGATCCCTGGGGTGGCGGGGTAGAAGGGTGACTACAGGAGACCCTTCTCATCTTTAGAAATCCCTGTCCTCAGTGAGGCTGGGGCCATATGAATTTGGGAGCTTCCCATAGCCCCCCTCTGACTTCCTACCTTGACTACTGCAGAATGAAAAGAAGAGTGTGAAGATGATGACGCAGAAAGGCCTTTATAGAATCGGCTTCATAGAGGAGCTGAAGGCACAGATCCTGGAAATGAGGTATACCAAGGGGAAGCTCAGCATGTTCGTCCTGCTGCCGTCTTACTCTGAAGATAACCTGAAGGGTCTGGAAGAGGTAATTCTTCATTTCTACATCTCTATAAATTATTTAACAATAGATCTTTAGAAAACAAAACGGTTCTACCCTCTCCCAAGGAAATACTGTATCTCACCTGTCAGAGACATCAAATAATATATAAGAATCTGAATTAGATTAGATACTTATTCCTCATTTGTCTAGAATTAAACAACAAATGCCAGAAATATTGGGATTGGAGTTTTTTCTTTAATCTCATAGCTCTCTGCAGCTGTTTTAGCAAAACAAGGAATCTGGGGTCTAAGTAACTTGAGAAGTTTTCAAGCTTTTCCTTTTCTCTGAGTATCCTGACTTCTGGCCTCTTACTCATACCATTTTTCTGTAGCTCAGTTAAAGACCCATTAGCTGAATCCTGTTTTTGGGAACATGTACCATGACAAAAGTATAGATAGTGACAACAGAATAGATTGCTAGTGAGGTAGGAATTAATAAAGGCTGGAGAAGCTCAGCTACATATTGTCCAAGGGGGTAAAGAGATAAAAGAAAGAGAAAGTGAGAGAGAAATACCAATATAGCAGGTATAGTAGTTACAACATCAATAACAACCATTATTCGAAATTGCCACATGCTATCACTGTGTTAAGTACTTTATATACATGATTTTGTTAATGTTTGCAAGAACTTAATTGTATTATCTCTATTTTATGGAAGAGGAAATTTAACTTCAGAAAATTATGACTTGGCCACAGCACCCAATTAATAGACTGAGCTTTGCTGGGCTTTGAACACTTGTCTGTCAAACACCAAAGCATGCTGGAACCTGAGTTGTCCCATATCTTCTTTTAAAGAAGAAAGATATTTGCTTGAGGTTTCAAATGAAATCAGACTATTCTCTGGCTTAGAAAAAGGCCTTGAAAGTTGTCACTGACCACTGAAATGGACTCAGGCACTTTGAAGTAATTGGGGGGTTCTTTGTGCTCTCATAATCTGATCTTAAATACTATTTCTTTCCTCTTGTAGCTTGAAAGACAAATTACCTATGAAAAAATAGCGGCCTGGAGTAGCTCAGAAAACATGTCGGAAGAATCGGTAGTCCTATCCTTCCCCCAGTTCACCCTGGAAGACAGCTATGATCTCAATTCCATTTTACAAGACATGGGCATTACAGATATCTTTGATGAAACGAGGGCTGATCTTACTGGAATCTCTCCAAGTCCCAATTTGTACTTGTCAAAAATTATGCATAAAACTTTTGTGGAGGTGGATGAAAATGGCACCCAGGCAGCTGCAGCCACTGGGGCTGCTGTCGCGGGAAGGTCCTTATCATCTTGGGTGGAGTTTAATGCCAACCACCCTTTTCTGTTTTTCATTAGACACAACAAAACCCAAACCATTCTCTTCTATGGCAGGGTCTGTTCTCCTTAAAAGGGGCATGCTGATCTAATACTTTGGAGCTGGAGGAAAATATCAATATAGTCTTCCCCTGGCATAACATGGTCACTTTTTGGTAGTATCTAAAGCATCCCCTTCATCCTCCAGCCATCAGCCTGTGCTTATCTTGATCTTTCTGTCACCCTATAGCTTATTTTCTTCTGAGTCTGTTAGTATTGAAGGGCTGTTGTTCTCTACCCTAAACTTTCAAGCATATAAATTCACTCTCTGTGACCTGAAGGTCAGCACAATTCAGAACAGTACCTACCTCCTTTTGAAGGAATCCCGAAAGTTCAGGTCATTAGACCATTTCTAAGAGATGGCAAACTCAGAAGCCACTTTCACATGGCTGGCAAGAGAACATGTGTGACTAGAATGTGTTTGGAAACTTAGCTCTGTTTCTGGGGTAGTTATAATCGTGGTCATCGCTGGGCAAGATGCACTATTCTTCCTTTGACACCTACTGCATGGAAGATGTCCTGTGAGGTCTTTTTGTCTAGGAGAAGGTAAGGCTTGGGTGTACTTAACTGGTAGCTCTAAGATGTATGCATGCCCCAACCAGCACTCATTTTGCATAGAGCAAGGGAATGATATTTGTCTTGTGATTTTGACACTGATCCAGGAAAGTGGCCAGTAGATATAGAGGAGGTTTGTCTCACTTTTTCTTATCGAGCCCCCCGACATTATCATCAAACACTTCCCTCTGTCTCTCCTCCCCTTTGCTCCAAGAATTCCCACCTGTGGCTAGTTACTCCTATGTACCCAGCACTGTCAGCTGTGGAGAGGAGTGCTGCTGCCATTGTGGACTGCTGGTCTCCCTGTTACCTTCTCTCTGCCTTCTGGCCATGTGGACTTTTGTGTCTTCCTGGAGGTCTCATGCCAGGCCACACGGTGAGATCAGGCTTAAGCCTGGGCACGATGTCCATAGAAACACTTGTTGGCTGGGCATGGTGGCTCATGCCTCTAATCCCAGCACTTCTTGGGAGGCCGAGTCAGGTGGATCACTTAAGTCCAGGAATTCAAGACTAGCCTGGGCAACATATTGAGACCCTGACTCTACAAAAAATACAAAAATTAGCTGGGCACGATGGTATGCACCTGTAGTCCCAGCTACTTGGGAGGCTGAGGTGGGAAGATTGTTTGAGCCCAGGAGGCAGAGGCTGCAGTGAGTTGAGATGGTACCATTGCACTCCAGCCTGGGTGACAGAGCAAGACCTTGCCTCAAGAAAAGCCAAAAAGCCAAAACAAAACCTGAGACTGTTGCCAAGAAGACCATTGGCCTCATCTCAAGCTCGAGTCTACTGAAGTCCTGACCCCCGAGTGTTCCCACTCATGGACTCAGAGCCTCTGTTCTCTGGCGTGGCCATCTGAATTCTTAATTTCTGCCTTAGCTGAGGGTTCTGCCATGACCACCAACATGTCTGACTCACATCTCTTTGGAGTCAATCTCTTTCCTATCTAGGTGGGCTTCAGGTCTTGCTTGTGGCTCAGTTTCCCTGGCCTGCCTTGTGGCTGTCCTCCTTCCAGCTGCCACCATGTCGTTCAGTGTGGCCGCAGCAGTTTTCAGGGGAGAAGGCAGGTGAACCATACTTGGTCTTGTGCTGGCCTCCTCTCTCTTTTCTCGCATGCCCCAGTGATTTCTTTGTGCTTTGAGAGACAAGTTTCACGTTCTCCATACCACCTTCTCACTGAAGAAGCTCACTTACAACCTAAAACAATTTGTCGTTGGTAACGTGAGGCAGTTTGAGGCAGTGCCTTTTCTAGAATGCATGTCCCGTCGGTCAAATTTATTTCAGATATCCAAAAACTTCGTGTCCCCTGTGGTTCATTTTGGAGTTAATGTATTGGAGGCCATTTCCATGTCTGACCTGGCATCACTGTCAGACACCGAGCTGGAAACCATGACCTGTATATAGGCCTGCAGTGTCTGGCATTTGTTTTGTTCTTGTTCTATTACTTGGTAAACACATTTTTTTTTCTTTTATATTGGGATTTCTCATATTTTGAAGCATGAGAGGCAGAATGTTATCTATTTACAATAATGAGGAAAATTAAGAATCTTAAATCTTTATGTAAATTAGTAAACATTCTTTACTAACCTTTGATTTACTAAAAAGTTTCTTCTGAATGAATAAAGCATTTTTATTAGTTAAAATATATATGATGTGTTGACAACTGATTTTTTTTAGGGATATAAATTTAACTTTAAAAATTTTCATCCAAAAATATAAAAATACATAATCCTTGAAACTAACAATTCACCTTAGTTATAGGAAAAATACATCTTACCCCAGTAATAATTTATCACAACTTTCCATCATAATTACATATGAAGGCATATAAAAAGGATGAAAACTCACAATGCTAAAACCAAAGAGTGATAGTCAGCCAATCATCAGAATATAAAAGAAATTTCTGCTGACTACAAGTTTTTCTTTTTCTTTAAGATGGAGTCTTTGTAAACAAAGCTACTGGGAAGTTACACACACACACACACACACACACACACACACACACACACAAAGATGGAGTCTTGCACTGTTGCCCAGGCTGGTGTGCATTGGTGCAGTCTTGGATCACTGCAACTTCTGCCTCCGAGGTTCAAGTGATTCTCAAGCCTCAGCCTTCTTAGTAGCAGGGATTACAGTCACCTGCCACCACGACCAGCTAATTTTCATATTTTAAGTAGAGACAGGGTTTCACCATGTTGGCCAGGCTGGTCTCAAACTCCTGGTCTCAAGTGATCTGCCTGCCTTGGCGTCCCAAAGTGCTGGGTTTACAGGCGTCAGCCACCACGCCTGGCCCCTGCCAACTACAAGTTAATGAGGCTGGGTGGTGAGGCATCATTGATAGGTCACCTGCATCCCATCTCCAGTGAGTCAGTCTGCTTGTTTCCTCCCATTGCTGCCTTCCTCTGAGTTCAGAAACACAAAGCTCTCTCCCAACCTGAATTCTGGGCATCTGTCTCTCTACTTTATACTTGCGCCACTGTCCTTCAGCCTCTGTCTTTCTTATTGTTTTTTTCTGCAGCCATTTGAAGACTGAATGGCTCCCCAGTTGTGACTTGGAAGAAGGTGAGGACAGGCATTTGTTCCTTCCTTCCTAGGCAGTTTAGTTATCACAAATAAAATACTTTTGGTGAAGCCAAGGGCAGGAAGAGCCTTGGTGGCAGTGTTCTTGGATATTTCATCTACCCTATCTGTTCAAAGTGTACCACACCCAGCCTACACAGGGAGGAGAAGATTTACCTGAGTCCAGCAGAACTACACTAGATAGAAGTCTCTTAGACGCTGGAAATTATTGTCCAAACAGAGAGTTCCTGACTCTTCATTTTTCTTGCACCAGCAAGATTGACCCAGCAATATGGTATCCAGGGGCAGAAAGAACATACAAGTCGATAGGCCGATACAATTGCTGGAAAACCAACCAGAGCATGATTTTAAATCAACAAGTGAATAAGCTCCTCCCTTCCTCAGTTTAAAGTTTCCTCCATATAGCAATGTTGACAGGTAAAACAGATGAGGTAATGTAGATTCAAAAACAATTGTTTCACTTATTCTGACTGTAAATGTTCTGGTAAAAAAAAACCATGGACATATAGTACTCAACAGGCTCCATGATACTTTCTAGTTCACAGAATCTATATGTTCAATTGCATTTCAATTTAAACCCCTCATATAACTTCATACATTGTCTAGTGCATACTCCTCAAACTCTTCTGTGTTTTTTTCCTTGAGCTGGGACAAGCCAGAACATGTGTTGCTTCATTTCTAATTGGTGTTTACTGCTTTTGCATGGTAGTCTTTAAAAAAATTACAATATCATTAACCTGAGGCGGAGGTCCAATTGGAGCAACAGGGTGAGGAAGCTTGTGCAGTTGTCTCAGTGGATTTCTTTGTCCATAGTTAAATGCCAACTTCAAATGTGTTCTTCATCCACACCACTCATCTTGCATTCTTAGTTTCCCAAATTCATTTTATTTTCCTTTTACTTAATTAAAAGAATCCAATTTTTTTACCCAATAAAATCAGAAAATATCCCCAAATGTGCATACTTAAGTATATTAAGCATATTAATATACTTATTAAGCATATTAACTAGTACTTAATATAGTCATAGTATTTATATTAAGTATAACATACACTTAACATTTACTTTATAAATGCTCATATTGTAATACAATAAATTTCCCCTTTAAATAATGTTTTCCTTCATGTGCATCAACAAAGTTTTAGCTACAGATTGGTGAAAAAGATTTAAAAAGCAATCCAGGGTACAGCAGTTGGGCTGAGAAACTCACACACCCTTTGTTGACACACATAGGTTCTGAATAGATCATTCCATGTTCAAGATTAAATAAATGGGAAAAAAGTGTAAGATATGAAAAAAATAAATGCCATATAAGAAGAGACATCTATCTCTATGTGATAAAAGAGAAAGAAAGGACAGAGAGAGAGAGAGAGAGAGAGGAGAGACTGGCTTCATAAAATGATTTACAGCAAGAATTGGAAGAAAATTTAAGAAAGCATTTGGGCATAATTAATAGGGTTTAAGAAGACACAAAATCTGCAGAATCGAAGTGCATTGCCATGAAGATAAACTCTAAGATGTGAGAAAGCTATATGAGATAAAAACAGGCCACTAGGGGAACCAAATAATGCAATAGAAGAATTTAAATAGAGTTTAAAGTCAATACAGAAGCAAAACTGACACACTGGAAACTTTAGTTAGTGACGAATTTAGTTAGGGTGTTTTTGAGTATGTCTGTTAGAAATGGATAGGAATTAATAAGAGAGAAGTTGGCAGATATAAAGAGAGAATAGGCAATAAACTCAATTACAGTGTTTCTCAGGAAAAAAGAAGACTAATTGGCATAAAGTCAACAATCCAAGACATGATAGAAGAAAACCACAGTCACAGGATCATACTGAATGATTCCTCCTCTTCCTGCAGAACAAAAATAGAAATGCTAAAAAACTTTAAAAGATTGAGAAAGTAATCCTATCAGCATCTGGGCAAAAAAAGTTGTTATAGTGTATAAAATCAGATGGACATTAAACTTTTGTACAAAATTTCTGAAGATAGTGAAACAATGTGAAGGTCTGAGGGAAAATATATGATTAAAGAATTTCATATCTAGGCAGGTTGGTTTGTGTGCACATGGAACAGAAAACCATTCTCAGATCTATTTTGCTGTATGTGAGTGCAGATATATTTCATCTTTAGCTCCTGGCACCATGCTGTAAACATCACAGGAATTAAAACTAAATTCATGTTGTTTTGAGTGGCATCCAATGTAGTCAAAGACTTAAAAAGCTAATGTATTAATCCATTTAATATTGCTAATAAAGACATACCCAAAATACTAGGAGGCATAAGTAAAAGAAGAGATGGAAAAATCTATAAAATAGTAAATAACTTTAACACACCTTTTCTAGTTATCAAAAATTTAAGTAGAAAAAAACTACACAGAGAAAAAATTAAACTTTTATTTCATTTATTAGAAAACAGAAAATAATTAAAATGCATAAATTGGTTTCTTTTCTGAAAGTTTGAAAAGAGAACAACATGCTTCACAAACCCAAATAAAGGCAAAAATACTAAAGACGAAGGCAGAAATTTAAAAAGTGAAAGACAAAAGGGTAAAAAAAGAATTAAAGTTAAAATAAAAAGAATAATGACACTAACCAACAATTTAGGAATGAGAAAGAGATGTTCACTATTTTGTATTTATGGAGGTTTATCTTTAGGGTAAATTCCTAGGAATAGCATTGTTGAGCTGAAGTACAATTGCATATGCAATTTTTTTAGCTATTGCTAAATTCTGGTTATAAGGATTCTGGTTATATCACTCCTATTAGCAGTAATATGTATCTGCCTATTTCTTCACAACCACACCCACAGAATGTCATAAAACTTTTGGGTGTCTGCCAAACTGATAGATAAAAAATGCTATAGTAGTATATATTTGATTTAAATTTCTTCTGTTTTGAGTGAATTTATAAACATGCAATCCCATGTTCAGTCATTTGTGTATCTTTCCCTGTCTTATGTCTGTTTTTTTTTTTTTTTTTTTTGACATTTAAGTAGGTATATTTCTTCTTGATTTTTAAGAGATTTTTATGTGTTAGGAAGATTAACCCTTTGTATTAGAATTAGCATAAACCTTTTCTCATTTTGTCAGTTCTCTTTGACTTTGCTTATTAAATCTCCTTTAAAAACTTTTCTTAAGATGAATATCCAATATTGCCTCTAAATTTTTTAAATCAGGCTTTCCCCACTTCCAGGTTTTAAGGTTTTTACCCATTTTTTTTCTGTTACCTGTATAGTTTCATTTTAAAATTTAGATCTCCGGTTCAATTGAAGCTTACTTGGCATGGGATAAATACAAATACTATTTAAATCTTTTTCCAAATGGCTATTCAGTTCGTCCAATACTCCTTATATAATAAGATGTTTTAGTACTTATTAAAACATCTATCTTGAGTATGTGCAGTATGCTCACGCCTGTAATCCCAGCACTTTTGGAAACTGAGGCAGACAGATCATCTGAGGTCAGAAGTTAAGAGACTGGTCTGGCTAACATGGTGAAATTTCATCTCTACTAAAAATAGAAAAATTAGCTAAGCATAGTGGCAGGCGCCTGTACTCCCAGCTGCTGAGGAGGTTGAGAAAGGAGAATCACTTGAACACAGGAGGCAGAGGTTGCAGCGAGCTGAGATCATGCCATTGCACTCCAGCCTGGGTGACAAGGGTGAAACTCTGTCTCAACAACAACAACAACAACAGCAACAACAATGACATCTATCTTTCCCTGTAACATCTGAGTTACCACATTTATCATATACTCAATTTCCATATGTGCTTAGGTCTGTTGATGGACTTACTATCCTCTTCCTTTGGTCTGTTTATTCATATACCAATATCAGGGTTTTAATTGTAGAAACTTTGTTGTTTTTCCTTTGCAATGTTTTGCTATTTATTCTTGCTTGTTTCTTTTTCCATATGAACTTTAGAATCATGTTGTCTTGCTATTTTACTATTTTTCCTCTTTTTAATTTTTCCTTGTGATATTTAGGAAAGTTTGCATTTCTGTTCTAGACATTATTTTTATGCTCTATTATGACCTAATGGCCTTATGGTACTCTTTTATTAGGCTTTTTATCATTTTTAAGTAATATCTTTTGATGCCCAGCTATTGCCTGAGTAATAATCAACTTCTAATTTCTTTCTAGCATTTCTTCTCACTTTTTTTGGTCATTGTTTTTTATTTTGGCAGCACATATAAAGCATGCATTTACATATTGCTTTCCCACCTTTATTCCCATGTTTGCTTTAGTCTTAGAGCTATAATAAAATATATTTGTGTATCAGTATATCAGTCTTTTGCTAAAGTTTCTTCAATCTTTTTTTTTTTTGGTTACTGGCTGAAGCTGATCCTCTGGTAGATTTCTCAGGAAGGGCTAACAAGCACAATATTCTCTAAGTTCTTGACTGTTTGACACAGTTTCTTTATGGTCTTTATTCATGAAAGAGTACTTTTTGGTGTATAAAATTCTTTGTTTGGACTTTGGATTTCTTTCTCGTTGCACTGGTTTGCATGTTGTTCTCAAGAAGTCTGATGTTAACTTGCTTTCTTTACTGTAGATTGACTTGATTCTCTTTCTCTTTCTCTCCTCTCTCTTTTTTCTCTGCTCTGCAGATGTTAAAGACTGGTTTTCTAGAATATATCTTCAACTTTATCATTTCAATTTTCCTAGGTACATTGTAGGCCACTTGAACATACAGATTCAAGATTTATTTTATTTTTGAAATGTTTTTTTTGAATTATAGCTTTACATATCATTTCTACTCCACTGTGTTATTTCTGTACTTCAGAGACTATGGTTACATATGTTTTAGATTTCTTTGCCTGTCTTTATTTTATTCTTTTATCCTTTAACTCTTCTTTATTTTGTTTTTATTCTCTAGGCTATTTTTATTTCTCTTCTCTATGTTCTTCATTGTGCTTTCTCCTGTAGGCAACTGGTTGTCTAGTCCCATTTCCAAGATGATTTTGTTATTTCTAGCATTTCTATTTAATGCAGATATATCTCATTACAGTACTTTCTTTCTGTGGTTGTTTTGTTATTTCTATATATTCTGAGTTTTAAAAATTATGACTTGCAACATTCTTCATGTTCATAGTCTTTTTCCAAATGATATTTAGTTCACAAAGTAGTGTTACACTGCAACTCTTTCCCTCCTCATAGTTGATTTCTTGGGTAGTGTCTCCATCAGCTAAAAGTTTTAATTCTCACTGTTTTCTTCATATAGTAATTTTACGTATTTGTTAGGTACTTTTTCTTGTTCATACTGAAATGTGTAGAAATTTTGAAAATGTGTAGAAAAGGACAGGCAACTTTATGACGATGAGTTGGGTGCCATACTTTGTTTTCTTGGTGCAAGAGTGCCCTCTTCTGTTGATACAGTTAAGTGCACTTTAAAAAATCACTGCTATGCTTGTTGATCTGAGTTATGTGCAGAGAGGTTTGAAACTTGGGTATCCTCCATTATGCTGAAGAATAGTTCCATTGGAGGAATAAATATTGGTAAAAAGAGGCCAAACCATTATTCAGAGATTTTATGATCATCTTTCTAGAAAATCAAAGTGAATAAGCTTATAATTTATCATAGAAGAATATTCTTCAAGATGATTTGCTAGATATCCAAAATTTTTTTTGTTATACACCAGTAATAACTATTCACAAATGCAATGCCTTATTCAATTCATGGCACTTAATTCTATTTGATATTATTTTGTTTTTGTTTATTTATTATTTGTGTATCACCCCAAAAAAGTATAAATTTAATGAGAGAATGGACCTTTTACACCTACATCGTATTCATTGCTTTACCTCGGTACCTAAAGCAAAAAGTGATCTCTTATGATTCTTGAGAGATGCTCTTGAAAGAGTAGATGCTCAAGAAATATTTGTTGACTGACTGAATGAATGGAAAACCCAAAGACTGTATTCACGAGAATATCAAACTGATAACATATCTAGAAATAAATTGAACACATTTATTTTTCTTGTGATTAATAACACAAATATGGAAATATTAAAAGGTATACATGCAACTCAATGAATTATCACAAAGTGAGCAACCGTGGAACCACCACCTAAGTAAAAGAAAACCAGAATATTATTATTGCTCCAAAATCCCTTCTACATCCCTTTCTAATTATCAGTTTCCTTATCTTCTTCAACATGTAACCAATATGCTAACTTGCAGCACTATACAGTTAACTCTCAAACAACATGGTTTTGAGATGCATGGATCCACTTGCACTCAGAATTTTCTCAATAAATATACTGGAAAATATTTTAGAGATTTGTGACAATTTGAAAAAACTTGCAGGTTTTTCAAATCGCAGATTTTAAAAAATTGCTATGTAGTCTAGAAATATCAAAAATATTAAGAAAAAGGTATGTCACAAATGCATAAAGTATATGTAGGTACTAGTCTATTTCATCATTTACTACCGTAAAATATGTACAAATCTATTATGAAAAGTTAAAATGTATCAAAAATTATGCACACAAACACAGATGGTCATACATGGTGCTATTTGCAGTTAAGAGAAACATGAACACAAGTAAAGATGCAGTGTTAAGTCATAACTGCATAAATTAATTGTAGTGCATAGTGAATGACTGTAATTATTTTGTAGCCAACTCCTGTTGCTATTACAGTGAGTTCAATCTGTATTCAAGTATCTACTTGAAACATGCTATGATGCTAATGATCTCTGCATGAGCAGTTCATCTGTCCAGTAAATTGTGTATCACAATAAAAAGTGATCTCTCACAGTTCTTGAGTATTATTCATCATGTTTAGTGCAATACCATACAGCTTGAATAACATCATGGGACCTATACAAAGTGCCACGAGTGATGCTGAAAGTATGCTCAAGAAACAGAGAAAAGTCATGACATTACAAGAAAAAGTTGAATTGCTTGATATCTACTGTA
The DNA here is from genome assembly GCF_048565385.1 of Saimiri boliviensis. NCBI lineage: Eukaryota > Metazoa > Chordata > Mammalia > Primates > Cebidae > Saimiri > Saimiri boliviensis. The sequence continues at coordinate 15,496,165 of NC_133461.1, read as the reverse complement.
GATTGAGGTCTGCAGTTGCATTTTCCCACTGTTTCGAGATAAATGAACCCAGCATCAGGATCACTGTAAAAAAAGAAGAGAAAATACTTAAAGCTGTCTCTGCAGCTACAACAGCAGATACAAAAACCTTGCACTTTTTGAGAAACACATTCTCATTTTACATTGAAAATGCAGCTCTATATGGGGGCAGAATTACTATAAGAAAAGTATACCTATAAACTTTAATATAATTAGAGAAAAACTAAAGTCATTATATGACAACTTAAAGCAAGAGGAAGGTGCAGGATCTAAAGCTGGAGAATTTAATGCCGGTAAAGGATGTTTTGATTATTTTTGAAAAATATTAAGCTTAAAAAATGTCAAGATAACATTATTTTATGACCAAAAGGCAGAAAACAAACTCCCAGATGCCATAGGAAAATAATTGAGGAGAAAGGATATCTACTTGGCCACATTTTTAAAGCAGATGAAAATGCCCTATCCTGATGGAAAAAAAGGATGCAAATGACATGTATCAGTAAGTAAGAGGTCATCAGGATTTAAGGCAGGAAGGGATAAGTTAATGCTACTGTTTTGTACAAATACAGTTGGGTTTATAATCAAAATTGTCTTTATTGATAGCACTAACCCCCAACCCTTGAAGGGAAAAGATGCCAGTATTTGGATTGTACAAAAAGAAGTCCTGGAATATGAGAATCCTTTTTCTGGATTGATTCAACAGTGCTTTGTCCAGGAAGTGCTTTGCCAGAAAGAGACTGGCTTTTAAAATTCTTTTGCTATCGAACAATGCCCCTGTTCACCTAGAACCTCATTAGTTCAACTTTGAAGTCATCAAAGTTGTCTCTTTGCCCCAAAACACAGTATCTGTAATTCAGCCTCTAAATCAGGGGGCCATCAGGACTTTAAATGTCATGACACAAGGTACTCTATGGAAAGGATTGCCAACGCTATTGAAGAGAATCCTAGTAGAAAGAACATGGAAATCTGGAAGGATTATACTACTGATGATGCCATCATTGTTATAGAAAAAACTACAACAGCTATCAAGCCTGAAACAACAAATTCCTGCCAAAGAAAACTGCGTCCAGATGTCGTGCATGACCTCAAAGGATTTACGACAGAACCAATCAAGGAAACTATGAAAAAGATTGTGGATATGACAAATAAAAAAAAAGTTAGGGGGTGAAGGATTTCAAGATATGGATCTTGGGGAAATTCAAGAGCAAATAGATTCCACACCACAGGGATTAACAGAAGGGAATTTTATGGAGATGAGTGCCGCTGAACCAGCTCCAGATGATGAAAGAAGACATAAAAGAAGGAGTGCCAGAAAACAAACTGACATTAGACAATCTGGCAGAAGGCTTCTGATTACTGAAGGCTGCTTTTAAATTCTTTTTGACATGGACCCTTTGACAACACAGGCACTAAAACTAAAGCAAATTATGGAAGCAGGATTGGTACCATGTGGAAACATCTTTAGAGAAACAAAGAAGCAAAAAAAAAAGAAAAAGTCAGAAATGAGAATGTATTTCTGTAAAGTTGCACCAAGTGTCTATGCTTCTCCTGCCTTCTATTCCAACTTCGTTACCTCTTCTGCCTCTGCCGCTCTTGAAACAGCCAGGCCGACCGCTCCTCTTGCTCCTCTGCCTCAGCCTACTCAATGTGAAGCTGGCTCTGCAGCTACACTAGCAGATACGAAAATCTTTCTCTTTTTGAGAAACACATTTTCATTTTACACTGAAAATGTAGCTCTTATATGGGGGCAGAATTACTATAAGAAAGCTAAACCTATATACTCTAATATGATCAGAGAAAAACCAAAGTCATTATATGACAACTTAAAGCAAGAGGAAGGTGCAGGGTCTAAAGCTGGAGAATTTAACACCAGTAAAATAGACGGACTTTATAGATGATGCGCTTCCACTTAATGAATAGTAAATACATCTTCTCTTTTTACTTTTCTTAATAATGTTATATTTTCTCTAGCTTACCTTATTGTAAGAATATGGTATGTAATACATATAACATACAAAACCTGAGTTAATTGACTCTATATGTTATTGGTAAGTTTTCTGGTCAACAGTAGGCTATCAGTAGCTATGTTTTTGTGCAGTGGAAAATTATACGTTGGCAGTCTTTGTCTTTGGTTGTAAACTAGGGGTGATTTTTTGCCCTCTTTATGCTTCCTTTGTTTTCTACAAGTTTTGTATATTATGAATATGTATTCTTGTAATCAAGGGCAAACATTTACTAGCTTTATTAAAATATTATTGTAAAGGAATATATATATATATATATATATATATATATATATATATATATATACACACACACACAAGCTGAGCACGGTGATGCATGCATGTAGTCCCAGCTACTCAGGAGACTGAGGTGGAAGGATTGTTGGAAGCCAGGTGCCCAAATCCAGAATGTAACCTGGGCGACATAGTGAGACCCCATCTCTCAAAAGAAAATTATAAAAATAAAAAGTTATGCCTGGAATATCAACTGTGAGGGAGGTCGGCATCGCTAATCCCTGTGTTGTTCAGGGGTCAACCGGAGTTTAGCTTTGCCTGCTTTTGTACTTTATATAAAAAGAATCATATAGTATGCATTCTTTTACATTTGGCTTCTTTTGTTCGATATTGTTTGAGAAGTGTATCTTTTTTTTTTTTTTTTGCCTGTAGCTTTAGTTCATTCGTTGTCATTGCTGTGTAGGATTTCACTGTGAACATACCATTATTTACGTGTTATGCTGTTAATGTATATTTGAGTTTCCAGTATTTGGCTATTATGAATGTTGCTATGGGCATGTGTCTCTGGGTGCCCATGAGCAGACTGTTTATGTTGGGTAAATCTCTGGGCTGAAATTGTTAGGTCTTGGGGTATATATATATCCAACTTTGATAGTGTTTTTTGATGAATAAAAGCTTTTAAATTTTGTGTCGTCCAGTTTTTTTAATTTTTACTATTATTGTAAAGGCTCTTGTGTGTTTCAGTTATCCTTGTGATCCATTTAAAATGGAAATCTGTATGTGGTATGACATAGTAGTTAAGATTTTTAGTAGAGGCAGAATTTCACTGTGTTGATCAGGCTGGTCTTGAACTCCTGACCTCGTGATCCACCCGCCTTGGCCTTCCAAAGTGCTGGGATTACAGGTGTGAGCCACTGTGCCCAGCTGGGGGCTGTTTTTTTTTTATGCCCTTATGCCAGTATGTCATGCCTGAGTTGTGCCATGGTCGGGGGATGGAGTGGTACCTAGCTTCCCGGGTAGGTAGCTCTCCTTTAGCCAAGAAAAGGGCATCTGTGAATCATAAGGCAAAGCAGCAACTGGGTAAAAGGCATGCTGGCAGGTCAAGAAAATCTGGTGGGAACATCGGCAGCATCCACTACAAGATTATATGCTTGAAGAAGAAAAATATTACAAGTCAGTATCAGTAACAGACACATGGAGGTTGGAACAAAACTGAATTATGGAACAGGGTTGGGAACCTATCAATACCATGCTTCAGGTGTAATGATTTCTTCTCCTCACTTGTCAGCATAGAAATCACTTTTTAAATGGTTCTTAATCATCAACATATTTTCCACCTCTGGGGCAGTTTTGATCCTAGAAAGACAAGACAAAATAGAAGAGGGAGGAGTCCTGTGATGAGAGGTTGTGAAGGTTGAAAATTAGGTTTAGAGAGAACAAGGATGAGAATCTGTCACCAGATGGAGATACTTGTATTAAACAAGGGCAGTTCTCAGTGTGAGTGGGCTGCTATAAGAGAGGGAAGGTATGGCAGGACATGGTGACTCACACTTGTAATCCCGGCACTTTGGAAGGTTGAGGCCAGCAGATCTCGAGGTCAGGAGTTCAAGATCAGCCTGGCCAACACAGTGAAACCTCGTCTCTACTAAAAGTACAAAAATTATCTGGGCGTGGTGGCAGATGCCTGTAAACCCAGCTACTCCAGAGGCTGAGGCAGGAGAATTGCTTGAACTCAGGAAGCAGAAGTTGCAGTGAGCTGAGATTGTGCCACTGCACTCCAGCCTGGGTGACAGAGCAAGACTCCAACTCAAAAAAAAAAAAAAAAAAAAAAAAAAAGAAGAGAGGGAAGGTGAAAGTTGGAGCAGTGAGAGGCACTGGCAACATGAGTGGTGAAGGTGTACATGGTGGCAGTAGCAGCTGGGCAGATAGGAAGACCATGTACAGAGTCCTGGAGGGGCCAGGGTTAAGGAGAGAGCAGCACAGTATGATGGTCTAAGTTTCCAAAGAGGAGCACTGAAGGTGACTGAAGGAAGAAAGACTTGGAAGAAGTGGGAGTACGAGGGAAAATAAGAATGGTGACTTAACACTTTCCCAAGACATGAGTGGCTGTTCCCAGAAAAGACTGCAGAATATAGTAGTCTTCAGGAAAAGTCAGGCTTCTCCGTGAGTGCAGGTGGTAGAGAAAAAGATTGAGCAAAAAGCAGAAGGCCTGTGGAAAGGACTGGGCAATCGAACAGGAAGTCTAGAGGCCACAGAGAAAGAAATGAGAAGATATAAACTGTTAGGGATATTAAAACATAAAACATTATTGCTGGCTCAGAGATTTTATGCCACTAAAAAAAACCTAACATTTCCATTTCATACAGGGTTAACTAAGTGTTCATTCTTTCTAAACGTCACTCAATTTGCAAGATTCTCCATGCCTATTAAAAAGCAAATCAATTAAATATGGTTTTGAGTTTGCTTAAAGAGTAGAAATAAAAATATTTTGAAAAAAGCAAATTGTGAGTATGGAGACTGTAACACACGTGACCCATGCCGTTCGAGCCTGCATGTCTAGGGAGGAGTTCCTCTAGGCAGAAGGAAGAGCTAAGATGCCCTTCTAGGAGCTGCTGCCCAGCAACGATGGCAAATCTCCACGCCCTTTACTGAAGATTAAAGCTGAGACTAATCCAAGAACAGTTTGTTTTAATGAACTGGTAGGGCCAGTGGAAATGCTCCAAGGTTGGCAGGAAAAACTGGAATCTGGGGGTGTAATTTCCTATTGAGTTTTTTTGGATAGTGTTGTTTTCCTGACATCAGTGAGGGTATTGGGTGTTCATGAATTATTGGCATTAGACAAAACCCCTGATACATAATAGACTTGGTAAATGTGTATTGAATGAATTAAAATGAGATATTTTTATAATAGATGGATGGAATAGAGAACAAGAATAGGGGCGTGTGTGTGCGTGTGTGTGCGCATGTGTGTGCGCGCGCATGCATGCACATGTTTGCATGTGTGCTGCTGCCTACCCAAACTTTCCTTGTTCCTTTTTCTTGTTCTTTTCTAGCAAGATAGTTTTCTTTCATTTCTCTTCTTTGCATTTGGCACTCCTAAATAATGCGACTGCAAAAATAACTCTATTACAGGGAATGACTTGTCAGGACACAGCTTTGTCCATCTGTGGTAAGTAAAGTATGCGTTTAATGTATGTGTTCAACAGGCTATACACCCTTGGTTCCCAGCGTTGGCTGTACGTTGTAATCACCTGGGGTGATAAAAATTCTGCTGCCTGGTTTCCACCCAAGAGATGCTGACTCAGTTGGTCTGGGGTGGGGCTTGGGCATAGATTTTTTTAAAGTTCCTGAGGAGATTTTACGGTGCACGCAAGGTGGAAAACCACTGCTGAAGCAGATTTGGAGAACTGTAAATTAAGGATCTCAGCTACCTAACTGACATATGCTTCCTAGTTCCTTGCCCAGCCACCTCTGTCTCTCCAAATCCTGAGGTAAGTTCTTATTTTGGCTCCAATTTAAGACCTCTGTATTTTGAGAACAATGATGTTTGTTGATTTGAAAGAAGTACTTTTATTGTGCATAGACTTTCTGGGAGTAGTTTTATTTAATTCAGTTCCTACAGGGCCACGACAGTGCATCTTCTTTGACATAAATTAATTCCTTTTATTTCTGAGTTAACCTGTAAAGGATGCCTGCAAGGAAACCTGACATTAAAGTGGAAGCTTTGACATCAGATGTCAGATGCCTTAGCAGGGATGAGCCCTCGAGAGCAAAAGGCCGCCAAGTATATGGGCTTTCAAAAACTTTACTTTGCATTAATCTTATTCTTGTTTTAGGATTCCTCCTAAAGCCTTTACTAACTAGATATAAAGTAGCTGGTAATGAAGCAAACATAAAACCTGTTCTACCTATTTATTTTTGGCAGATATTAAATCCTCTTTAAAAATTATTTTTGTGAAATAACAAAAGTAATGCAAGCTCATATACAGGCCTAAAACAATACAGAAAAGTATAAAAAAAGGAAACCCTTTTACCTCCACTTAATAATCCATGACGAGATACGGGGTTGCCACTCCAGGAAAATTCAGCCCAGAGTCAAGTTTTTAATGCAATTAGGGAAAGGAGTTTGAGAGATTTAATCAGTCCTGTCGCTCTCTGAGCTGAAGTTGGAATCAATTGAGAAATAGTATCAGATCAGGAGTCAAGTCTTGGCTTTATTATTGATAAGTTGGATGGGCGAGCACTGCTTGAACTTGAGGCCCGTGGGGATTCTTGCACCGCCCCCCACGGCCTTCTCATGGGCCCCACATCTAGACAAACTGGTGTTGCCTGGACAAGGGCTGGGTCTATCTAGGGAAGCTTCCACAAAGAGGAGGCTGTGGGATGGCAGAGGCAGGCAGGTTCAGACAGAGAACAAGAGAATAAAGCCATTAAAACATTAACTCTGCTCTCTGGGGAAATAAGAACTGAGTACCCTTGGATGATGGCAGATTCCAGTGGACTGATTGATGTCTCCTGGCAAGAGAAGGCCAAGAGAGGATGTGAAAAGCAGGCAGCAGCGACCTTTCACCAAGAGTGGAAATCCCTATTTTCCGGATCAATGAAAGAAGAGGAATAGAAGCAGGAAGCGTTCCCACGACACAGAGCAATTCGAATGTTCAGTTTTGATTGTTGTTCTTCCTGTTTTAGATCTCACTAAAATCGTCATGGATTCATTCGGTGCCATCAGCACTCGACTTGGGTTTGATCTTTTCAAAGAGCTGAAGAAAACGAATGACGGTAACATCTTCTTTTCCCCTGTGAGCATCTCAACTGCCATTGGCATGCTTCTCCCAGGGACTCGAGGAGCCACCGCTTCCCAGTTGCAGAAGGTTAGTGTGGTTTGAGGGGGTCTTTCTTCTTTTCTATGCACAAGTTTGTTTGGGGAGTTCGTCAGCCCTCTTGCATTGTCTTAACAAAATGCTCATCTTGACCTGTGGACCAGGAAACAAAAACTATTAAGACAGGGAGCAATTTCAGGTCTATCAGGAAAGCCCTCTTCCCTTTCCAAATACCATCGCTCCACCTGCTCTCAGATGCTTGAAATTCCTTTGAGTAGGGACTGGTTGAGTGACCTTTTCCAAAGCCATTTCACTCATAATAAAGACGGGGCATGAAAAGTACTTATGGAATATGTAACATAATCCCTACTAGAGTAAAAATGACACATCCAAGATGAATACAGAAACTAATAAACCAGTACAAGCTCCTTAGAAAAAAAATCAGAGGTATTCTTAGTAGAGACGGAGTTTCATCATGTTGCTCTCGAACTCCTGACTCAGGTGATCCACCTGCCCCAGGCTCCCAAAGTGCTGGGATTACAGGTGTGAGCTTAGCTGGGCATGGTGGTGGGCGCCTATAATCCCAGTTATTGGGGAGGCTGAGGTGGGAGAATTGCTCGAATCTGGGGGGCAGAAGTTTCAGTGAGCTGAGGTCGTGCCACTTCACTCCAGCCTGCCAGAAAGAGCAAAATTTCCTCTCAAAAAAAAAAAAAAAAAAAGAAAAGAAAGAAAGAAAATCATAGGTAAACATAGACCTTTTCATGATTTTTCAAGGGGAGAATGTCACCTGTATACCTATATGTATTTCACAGTCATCCACTCTCCCCTGACTGAAATATATTCACCTGTATATATTTCACAAGTGTCCACTGTCCTCTGACTGATTCGGTGTGAAGTTTTCTCTTCTCTGAGCACCACAGTAATATTTTCTGTCTCTTCTAGGTGTTTCACTCTGAAAAAGATACGAAGACCTCAGGAATAAAGGCTGAAGAAAAAGAGGTGGGGAGACGTGTTTTACAATCTTCAGTAGAGTTGCATTTTTGATGTGGGCTCTTTGGGGAAAAGGACTGAGAAAGGCATAAAAGATGTAACATTTCTTTATTGTTAAGCAGTAATAATCACTGTAGACAAATTATGTTGTGTAGATTACACAATAATAATAACCCCTTAGTATTAAGAAGAGACCTTAGGTATAGTGAACAATGCCACCGTGATAGAACTGGTAAAGGCTAATAGACTGAAAAATTCCCAGAGCAGAGTTGATGGGTTTTGGAGTTAAACAGATTTACGTTCAAGTCCTGGCTCAGTCACTTAAATGCTACTTTGGGTAAGTTATTTGTCTTCTTTCAGCCTCTGTAAAGTGTCCAGTAGGGGCATCTCATAACTCAGCCAGTGGTGGTGGCGGGTAGCAGTAGGTGATATAATTGCTAAACTCCACTCATATTTTTAGCCCCCTGCTGATGTTGTATGTAGAAAGTTAGTACAGGCCCAATGACCTCCTGAGGTCTTTTCCAGCTCCAGTGTTCCAGTATTCCCCACCCAAAGGAGAGTCTAGTCAAACACGGGAAAGGAATAAGCCCATTAGGTAATCAGGGCTAGCATCAGGAGATGTTAGCACTGTCAGGTAGGGTACAGCTGCTCTGACAGTAGTCATAGTGCAATTGCAGACCCTCATAAAACCATAGCTCAGATCACCCAGCAATATGAGCTTCTCATTTCACAACCGCAAAGGCTAGGTTGTCTGGGTGGCTCAGTTGCATCTGTGGAGAGTCAGGGTTCCTTTCATGGTTTGTACAATGAGGTTGGGTCATAGAGGCACTGCAATGTCCCCTCAATTGAAGAGTGTGGTTGTTCTCAGAGCACATTCCTTCTCAGCCATTATAGCCCATATAGAACCTTTGGGCAAATCAGAAAAAGCTCATTCTTTTGGATAGCTGCCCTACTCTTGAGTGAAGGGCTAGATGACTGGGGTGGGAACTGAATTTCAGCTTTGTGTAAGGCACAACTTACACACACATGCTGTCTGGCAGCTTTGCCCATTGCCCAGGATTTGTCTGGGAGCCACAGAGATGTGAAGAAAATAGAATTACTGACTGAAAGAATATTAGGGCTGGAATACTTCTTAGAAGTCATCTACTCCAATCTCTTCATTTAATAATTTGTTTAGAGACTGGCTTGACATGTACCCATTTGATTATTATATAAATTCAGGGTATTCTGAATCTTGCTTTAAAAAGATGCTGATAAAATCTCAAGACCTATGCACAAAAGGTAGAAGGAAAAATGAAATAAACACCGTTTAACCCTTCTTTTCAGTATAAGGAATATACCATTACCGTATCAACTGATGCCCCTTAGGCTGATGTATAATACCTTTGTCAAGCACAGCCCCATCATCTCCTGAGAAAGGAAGTCCAACTATTGTGGATTAGGTGTTCGTTATTTCCATATATTTATTATTTCATTACATACCATATCTTTTTGTCATTATTCTTTGTAACTTGATTATTTTTGGCATAGCATTGTGTTTATAAGATTCGTCTATTTTAAGTGGATACTTTTAGCCCTACTTGATTCTTTTTTTTTTTTCTTGATTCATTTTTATAGCTATTTCCTCATTTATTCTATTGATAAGGCAGGCCTGGCTTCTTTCCTTCCTTCCTTCCTTCCTTCCTTCCTTCCTTCCTTTCTTCCCTCACTCCCTCCCTCCTTCCTCAAACAATGCAAAAATGGCCCTTTTAATACAAGCCTCCTAATTTGCCTGAGTGAGAGTTTATCTAGTATTAAGTTATCCAGTATGGTAGCTACTCATGTGGCTATTGAACACTTAAAATATATCTAGTTTAAATTTAGATGTGCTATAGATATAAAATGCATATTATAGGAGGATTGCTGGCAAGATGGCTGAATAGGAACAGCTCCGGTGTGCAGCTCCCAGTGAGAGCGAAGCAGAAGGCAGGTGATCTTCGTATTTCCAATGGAAGTAACTGGTTCATCCCATTGGGACTGGTTAGACAGTGGGTGTAGCCCAAGGAGGGTGAGCAGAAGCAGGGTGGGGTGTCACCTCACCTGGGAAGCACAAGGGGCTGGAGAACTCCCTCTCCTAGCCAAGGGAAGCCATTAGGGACTTTTCCTGGCACTCTGACGTTCTGACTCAGATCCTGCAATTTTCCCATGATTTTCACAACCCACAGACCAAGAGATACCCCCTGGTGCATATAATACCAGTGCCCCGGGTTTCTAGCAAAAAACTAGGTGGCCATTTCAGCCACAGCAGTTTCTTTTTCCTCATATCCCAGTGGTATCTGGAATGCCAGCAAGACAGAACCCCTCAAACCCCTGAAAAAGGGGGCTGAAGCCAGGGAGCCAAGTGATCTGGCTCGGTGGGACCCACAGCCATGAATACCAGCAAGCTAAGACCCACTGGCTTGAAATTCTTGTAACCAGCACTGCAGTCTGAGCTTGACCTGGGACATTCAAGCTCGGTGAGGGAAGGGGCACCCACCATTGCTGAAGCTCAAGTAGATGGTTTTTTTTTGTTTTTTTTTTTTTTTTTTTAGGTAGGTGGTTTTAACCTCACTTGAGTAAACAAAGTTTCTGGGAAATATATACAGCAACTGAGCAGAGCTGGTTTTTTAAAAAGATCAACAAAATAAACTACTAGCCAGATTAATAAGAAAGAAAAGAGAGAAGAATCAAATAGATGCAATAAAAAATGATAAAGGGAATATCACCAGTGATCCCACAGAAATACAAACTACCATCAGAGAATACTATAATCACCTCTGTGCAAATAAACCAGAAAATCTAGAAGAAATGCATAAATTTCTGGACACTTACACCTTCCCAAGACTAAACCAGGAAGAAACTGAATCCCTGAATAGACCAATAACAAGATCTGAAATTGCTGCAGCAATTAATAGCCTACCAACCAAAAAAACTCCAGGACCAGATGGATTCATAGCTGAATTCTACCAGTTATACAAAGAGGAGCTGGTCATTTCTTCTGAAACTATTTCAAGCAATAGAAAAGAGGGAATCCTCCCTAACTCATTTTATGAGACCAACATCCTCCTGATACCAAAACCTGGCAAAGACACAACTGAAAAAGAAAATTTCAGGCCAATATCCATGATGAATGTTGATGCAAAAATCCTCAATAAAATACTGGCAAACAGAATCCAACAGCACATCAAAAAACTTATCCGTTATGATCAAGTTGGCTTCATTCCTGGGATGCAAGTTTGGTTTAACATACACAAATCAGTAATCCATCACGTAAACAGAACCAAAGACAAAAACCACATGACTATTTATAGAGAAGGCCTTCAACAAAATTCAACAGCCCTTTATGCTAAAAACTCTCAATAAACTAGGTATTGATGGAATGTATCTCAAAATAATAAGAGCTGTTTATGCCAAACCCACAGCCATTGTCATGCTGAATGGGCAAAAACTGGAAGCATTCCCTTTGAAAACTGATACAAGATAAGGATGCCCTCTCTCACCACTCCCTTTCAACATTGCATTGGAAGTTCTGGCCAGGGCAACCAGGCAAGAAAAAGAAATAAAGGGTATTTAATTAGGAAAAGAGGAAATCAAATTGTCTCTATTTGCAGACAACATGATTGTGTATTTAGAAGACCCCATTGTCTCAGCCCAAAATCTCCTTAAGCTGATAAGCAACTTCAGCAAAGTCTCAGGATACAAAATCAATGTGCAAAAATCACAAGCATTCCTATATGCCAATACCAGACAAACAGAGAGCCAAATCATGAGTGAACTCCCATTCATAATTGCTATAAAAAGAATAAAATGCCTAGGAATACAATTAACAAGGGATGTGAAGGAACTCTTCAAGGAGAACTACAAACCACTGCTCAAGGAAATACAAGAGGACACAAACAGATGGAGAAACATTCCATGCTCATGGTTAGGAAGAATCAATATTGTGAAAATGGCCATACTGCCCAAAGTAATTTATAGATTCAATGCTATCCCCATCAAGCTACCATTGAATTTCTTCACAGAATTGGAAAACAAACAAACAAACACCTTAAATTTCGTATGGAACCAAAAAAGAGCCCACATACCCAAGAAAATCCTAAGGAAAAAAGAAAAAAAAAAAAAGCTGGAGGCATCTGGAGGCATCATGCTACCTAACTTCAAAGTATACTGTAAGACTACAGTAGTCAAAAAAATATGGTACTGGTACTAAAGCAGAGATATAGACCAATGGAACAGAATAGAGGCCTCAGAAGTGTTGCTACACATCTACAACCATCTTATCTTTGACAAACCTGAGAAAAACAAGCAATAGGGAAAGCATTCCTTATTTAACAGATGGCATTGGGAAAACTGGCTTGCCATGTGCAGAAAGCTGAAACTGGATCCCTTCTTTATACCTTATGCAACAAACAATTCCAGATGGATTAAAGATTTAAACATAAGACCTAACACCATAAAAACCCTAGAAGAAAACATAGTTAATCATTCAGGACATAGGCATGGGCAAGGACTTCATGACTAAAACACCAAAAGCAATGGCAACAAAAGCCAAAATAGACAAATGGGATCTAATTAAATTACAGAGCTTCTGCATGCAAAAGAAACTATCGCTAGAGTGAATGAGCAATCAACAGAATGGAAAAAAAATTTGCAAGCTACCATCTGACAAAGGGCTAAAAACCAGAATTGACAAAGAACTTAAACAAATTTACAAGAAAAAACAAACAACCCTATCAAAAAGTGGATGAAGGGTATGAACAGACACTTCTCAAAAGAAGACATTTATGCAGCCAACAAATATATGAAAAAGGGTTCATCATCACTGGTTATTAGAGAAATGCAAATCAAAACCACATTGAGTGACCATCTTACACCAGTTAGTATGGCGATCATTAAAAAATCAGGAGACAACAGATGCTGGAGAGGATGTGGAGAAGTAGGAATGCTTTTACACTGTTGGTGAGTGTGTAAATTACTTTAACCATTGTAGAAGACAGTGTGGCAATTCCTGAAGTATCTAGAATGAGAAATACCATTTGACCCAGCAATCCCATTACTGGGTATATACCTAAAGGATTATAAATCATTCATTTATAAAGATATAGGCACATGTATGTTTATTGCAGCACTTCTCACAATAGCAAAGACTTGGAACCAACCCAAATGCCCATCAATGATAGACTGGATAAAGAAAATGTGGCTATATACATCATGGAATACTATGCAGCCGTAAAGAAGGATGAGTTCATGTCCTTTGCAGGGACATAGATAAAGCTGGAAAGCATTATTCTCAGCAAACTGACACAAGAACAGAAAACCAAACACCGCATGTTCTCCCTTATAAGTGGGTGTTGAACAATGAGAACACATGGACATAGGGAAGGGAACATCACACCCCAGGGCCTGTCGAGGGGTAGAGGGCTAGGGGAGGGGTAGCAGGGGGAGGGGGGATAGGGGAAGGATAGCATTAGGAGAAATAACTAATGTAGATGATGGGGTGACGGATGCCACACACCACCCTGGCACGTGTATACCTATGTAACAATCCTGCACTTTCTGCACATGTACCCCAGAACTTAAAGTATAATAATAAAAAATAAAATGCATATTGTATTTCAAGAACTTAGTATGAGAATATAAAATATTAATTTTAATATATTATTTTTTGATGAAATATGTATGTTTTATATATTAATGTATAATTAATATTTATTGTATTTATATGTTGAAATAATGACATTCTAGATATGTTAGTAAGGTAACATAGAATATGAAACCTTCAATCAGAAAACTGATGGGTCCTACATAAAATACCCAGAAAAGTTTGTTTTTTTCCTCCTGGTGACAAGGACAAATCTCACTTCAGCCCAACGTGTAGTGACTCAAACCATCAGGAGTCACTTTTCTTATTCACTATCTGGAAAAAATTTCCAAACTTCAGTAGATAAGAATTGTTTGGGGAAATTATTTACTTCCTTTAAGTGCTTAGAATCTTGTGGGGAGCTAAAAACAAGCTTATTGAACATTTAGTGAGCACTTTTGTTTGAGACCAAACAAACCACAACTTGGGTTATAAAAGCAAGATCTGTGGTGTTGGGCTTGCAGAAAAGGCTTTTCTCTGGAACTGAGATTGGTCATAACTTACATTGTCCTATGTCTTGGGTAAAAGCCACCTGATATCCAGGGGCCACACCAAACACGGGGACCACCCTTGAGGCTAACAAACTCAGGGAGAGACCCAGCAGCCACATCCTCATAGAGGAGAACCCAGGTTTGCTTTTGCCAAGATAACCTGTTGAGTTTTTGTTTTAATTTTCAAGATTGAGAAGACAGAAGCAATACATCAACAATTCCAAAAGTTTTTGACTGAAATAAGGAAACTCACTAATGATTATGAACTGAACATAACCAACAGGCTGTTTGGAGAACAAACGTACCTCTTCCTTCAAGTAAGTTTTGCTGTGCTTACCACATCTGAGAGTTACGTATTCTGGAATGGCCAAATGGCACAGTCCCACCTGGGTCCTGAAGTCATGCTGCCTAAGTTGTCTGCTTGGCTCTGGCCACATCACTGCAGTGCTTTTCCATCCTGACCTACAGACATTCAGAACTGTAGGGAGCTTCTTTTTAGTCCTGGCAATCTGAACCTTGTCCCCAGATAAGCTGCCTAAAAATGTGCATGCAGGCACTCAACATGATGTGCCCAGGGCCTTAAAATTTTCTCGCCATATTAGTCATCCTAATGTATACATAAATTTATTCAGTGATGTTGTCAATTGATAAATTGACTTTTTAACCTCTTTTTATTCTTTCTTTGTTTCTCCTAAAGAAATACTTAGATTATGTTGAAAAATATTACCATGCATCGCTGGAACCTGTTGATTTTGTAAACGCAGCAGATGAAAGTCGAAAGAAGATTAATTCCTGGGTTGAAAGCCAAACAAATGGTAGAGTATGCGTGGGTCATTCATTGCACAAACAAACAAACGAACAGCACTTCTTGACAACCTGCTGTGAATGAAGCCTTGGGCTTGACACTGCGTGGGGTGCCATGCTGTCAGCAAGCTTTGGGGAGGGACCTGAGATAGGTTTTGCAGGGTTGGAAGGGCAAGCCTGGACCTAGGAGGTGGGGAGGGCACTGCAGATTTGGAGCAATTTCAGAAAGTGTGGAGAGGCAAAGGGAAGACAGTAGGGGGACCACATGAAGCCAACTGCATGGAAACACTACCTAGAGAATTGTTTACACATAGCCATGGATCACAATACCTAGGGGGGTCCTGAAAATGGGATGATGTCTGCCTTGGGTTTACATTCTTTCCTTTATATCAGAGCCTTTCTTTCTGAGTTTTTCTCTTTCTGTGTTAAGTGAGAAACACGCAGCTCTCCCATCAAGACTTGTCTTTCCCACCCACAGCTGGGGCCACCTGGGCTTCATCTTCACTTAAGCATCATGCTTGTAGGGATGACGACAACCTACAGCCCTCCCCACAGCAGAGGATTTGACAAGTTTCTTACTCCGTGATTCCTTTTTTATCTCATCGTATGAGAAATCCACAGAGAAGTGTTGATGTGGAAATTCACCTTGGGGAGCAATAGCTTATACTTTACTGTTAGAGTTTCAGATTCAATTTTTATAACAATTATCAGAGAGACCTTTGTTATTCAGAATGTATTTTTTCCCCCTCATGCTTGGTCTGAAGAAAGGAAGTAAAAGAAGTAGAAAAAACAGGATCTTTCAAAAAGTTGATTGAACAGTATTTTTTAGAATTTACTGTGAGATGGGCTGAACTCAGAGACAAAAATATCAACTCCTTGTCCCATATAATAAGTATCCCTCAGTCTCAGGTGGTAACTATACTGAATGGTAAGCATAATAATAGCGAATACAGAGTGCTTACTTTGTGAGAGATGGTGTTCTAAATGCTTTACTCGTGTTAAATCACTTGCTCCTTTCAAAAACTCTATGAGGCAGATTTTTTTATATACATATTTTATTGCCCTTCAGGTTCTGGGATACACGTGCAGAACATGCAGGATTGTTTGAGGCAGATTTTATTCCTGTTTTACAGATGTGGAAACCAAGGCACTGACAGTCTATAACTCGCCCAAGAGTCCTTAGCTGATAAGAGGCAAAACTGGGTGCTAACAGAGGCATCTGACCCCAGAGTCCGGACTCTTAACCATCAACCTTAATTTATTAAGTGGTATAAATAGGCAATGGGCAAAATCAGAACCTCCCTGCTGATTCTGCCAGGGAGCCCTCTGTCAGCAAGGCCCTCAGGTGCTGACCTGGCTGGGTTTTTAATGATCAGTCAAGCCCATCTGCGTCATATCTGTCATACATATTTCTTGTCCTTTGGAAGATGGGCTAACCTTTTTCTGTTTCTTCATTTGCAGAAAAAATCAAGGACTTGCTCCCAGGTGGCTCTATTAGTAGCTCTACGAAGCTGGTGCTGGTGAACACAGTTTATTTTAAAGGGCAATGGGACAGGGAGTTTAAGAAAGAAAATACCAAGGAAGAGAAATTTTGGATGAATAAGGTATGGTCTTTAATTTATTTTTGTGATGTCCTTACACATGGGATGTAACATCTAAAGTCATGGTTTGGTGCAGTGGCTCACACCTGTAATCCCAGGACTTTGGGAGGCCGAGTTGGGCGGATCACCAGGTCAAGAGGTTGAGGCCACCCTGGCCAACATGATGAAACCACGTCTCCACTAAAAATACAATTAGCAGGGTGTGGTGGTGTGTGCCTGCAGTCCCAGCTACTTGGGAGGCTGAGGCAGGAGAATTGCTTGAACCTGGGAGGCGGAGGTTGCAGTGAGATGAGATCATGCCACTGCACTCCAGCCTGGTGACAAAGCAAGACTCCTTCTTAAAAAAAAAAAAAAATCTAAAGTCACGTTTAAGCAAATGCACACTGGTAGGTAGCAAATGCTCATTCTGAGACTCTGCTATTCGGCTTTATTTAGATTGAACTAATTATTTTGATAAGCTGACTTGGTTGCCTTAATGCCTTTGGTCTTCTGTACTTTAATATTGTGTGCTCTGTTAATCTGTTACAGAACACAAGTAAATCTGTGCAGATGATGACACAGAGCGATTCCTTTAGATTCACTTTCCTGGAGGACTTGCAGGCCAAAATTCTAGGGATTCCATATAAAAACAATGATCTAAGCATGTTTGTGCTTCTGCCCAATGACATCGATGGTCTGGAAAAGGTAAATACTTGCATCTCCTTATTCTTGTTTCCATCTCCTGAGGCTTTGTGTCCCTGGGCTTCTGAATAGGAGCTGGTGGCCAGCAGTGTCAAATAGAAAGTGTTTCTCACTGTGCAGCAGCTGTAGATGGATGTCAACAGGGGAGCATTAAATAGTACACGTCAGGTTTCTTGAGAACAACCAAATCCTAGAATTTTTGGGATGAGCTAAAATGAAAATTTAAGATAATATGGGAGTCCTAAAGATCACCCACCATTCTCAGAAATGGCTGATATCTACAGACCCCTTTCTGAAAAATAAAATCACATATGCATATATACAACCAATTCTGCACACTGTTCAGTAGGCTCTTGGAGCTTTTGAATTTCTTTCTTACATCCTTAGAGCATTGATTTAGTGTCACCCGTTTTGTAGTTAAAAAATGTATGCGGTTAGTGCCCTGCATTTTGAAAATCAGGAGAGCTTTGTTTCAAGTCCCTGTTCTTTAGTGGCTTTCTGACCCTTGAAGCTTCTTAACTTCCTTGAGCTTTAATACTTCCCCATCTCTAAAGAGGAGCCCATGGTGCTTAATGTGTAGCACTGTTGTAGTGATTAGAGAAATGTAGCCTTGGAGGAGTCTAGGACACAGAAAGCACTCAGCAATGAGAGCTGCTATCTTCTTATAACACCAGATGCTGTGCTACTTCTGTAAAATATTGCTAGTAGCATTTTAAGTTGGAAAATATTTTGGGACAGCAAAATGCCAATATGTCTGAGAGCTTTGAGAGGATTTATATTCTGATTAAAAACCCCAGTCATGAGAATTACCCTAAATAAATAATGTAGAAAATTGCTTTTCTGTGTCAAATCAGTTATTTTAGTGTTAGATACACTGAAATGCCTAGTTTGAAATTCATAGTGATTATTATTTTTGTATCCTTAGTAACTATCAAAACTATCATAAACCCGATATAGACTAAATGTTTGTAAAGTGAATTAATAACAAAATATGGGGAAGAATTTATCAACGTAATGAGAATATTATCTAGCAGTTTGAAGATAGTAGAGATATGTAATAGTGTGAAAAATTTACTTCATTTTTACTTCATTTTATTTGAATGTTCAAATAAAATGAAGCAAAAGTTTTCCTTCATTAAATTTACTTCATTTTATTTGAATGTTCAAATAAAATAAACATTCATTGTGATTGCAACTATGCAAATATATATGCATTCAAAGACTAGGGAAGGTAGTTAAAATGAAATATGTATTAGGTTGATAAAATAAGAAATGACTTATTTTTAATCTTTAAAAATTTATTTAATGCTATTGGATTTCCACACATACACAGATAATTTAAATAGAAAATATAAGATAACTGGGGTCTGTTCCGGGGGAATAGGGGAGGGACAGTTGGGGGTAGGGAGGTTGGGGAGGAATAACATTGGGAGAAATGCCAGATATAGGTGACGTGGGGATGAAAGCAGCAAACCACATTGCCATATATGTACCTATGCTACAGTCCTGCATGTTCTGCACATGTACCCCAGAACCTAAAGTGAAATAAAATATATATATTAAAAAAAAGAAAGAAAGAAACAATGCTCAGCAACAGGGTGTTGGTTAAGTAAGTTTTTATACCAACGTATAGCTTACTATTTTGTACCAATGAAAGTAAAATTATAGAATATTTACTGATGTGAAAAAAAGAGAAATATAAGATAACCACCTGCTGTATAAAGAAAACAATCTAATAAACTAAAATTTCCACTTTTAACTGTTACTAAAGTTAATAACTTCTGACTGATGTAAATCAGTGTTACACAGTTTTAGATTTTTTTATCGTTAATCATACCATTCTATCCTTCTATTTTTTGAAAATAGATAATAGATAAAATAAGTCCTGAGAAATTGGTGGAGTGGACTAGTCCAGGGCATTTGGAAGAAAGAAGGGTGAATTTGCACTTGCCCCGGTTTGAGGTGGAGGACAGTTATGACCTTGAGGAAGTCCTGGTCGCCATGGGGATGGGTGACGCCTTCAGTGAGCACAAAGCTGACTACTCGGGAATGTCCTCGCACTCCGGGTTGTATGCCCAGAAGTTCCTGCACAGTTCCTCTGTGGCGGTCACCGAGGAAGGCACCGAGGCTGCAGCTGCCACCGGCCTAGGCTTTACTGTTACATCAGCCCCCGGTCATGAAAATGTCCACTGCAATCATCCCTTCCTGTTCTTCATCAGGCACAATGAATCCAACAGCATCCTCTTCTTTGGCAGATTTTCTTCTCCTTAAGATGATTGTTGTCATGGCATTGCTGCTTTTAGAAAAAACCACCAGTGTTATTCATATGATTATGAAAATCATCCATTCTTTTTTTTATTAAATTTTTTTTAGACAGAGTCTTGCTCTGTCGCCAGGCTGGAGTGCAGTGGATGATCTCGGCTTACTGTAACCTCTCTGTTTCAAGTCACCTCACTGACTCCCTGTTTCAAGCGATTCTCCTGCCTCAGCCTCCCGAGTAGCTGGGATTATAGGCACTCGCCACCATGCCCAGTTAATTTTTGTGTGTGTGTGTGTGTTTTTTAGAAGAGGCAGGATTTCACCATGTTGGCCAGGATGGTCTCAATCTCCTGACCTCATGATCAGCCTGTCTCAGCCTCTCGAAGTAGTAGGATTCCATTCTTTTAAATGTTGTCTTGCTTGCATTCCCAGTCTTGGCCATCAAATCAGTGATTTAATGACTCCAATAGTGTGTGTGTGTTTATAACCGTCCTTGAAAGTGAAATATTCTTTCCTTTGTGCCATGTATAAGGTGAGTCAAACCAAACCTCATTGATAATCCCCCTTGGTTTCTTTTGAAAGTAAATCGGTATTTCATAGCTTTGTGCACTAAAGGAGAGAAACAGTCTCTCCAGTAAAGAGTATGAACTAGTAATTTTGGGGGTCTCTCTAATTCTAACGTTTTGGCATGTTATAATTCACAAGTAAAATAAAACAATAATTTACTCAGCTCATGTTACTGTTCCCCAACAGATATTGTGGCAAATCACAAATAGGAAAGAGAATTTGGGAATACAGTAGCAAAACATAAAACTCAAATGCCAGAACAAAATAAAGCAATATACCAGATGGAGAGGATGGTGGTATTTTCATCTTCCATTCTAACATTGTCCATTGTTAGGTGCATAAGCATTTTGATATTGTGTAATAAATGCAATATTTGAGAAGATAAATGATGTAGTTGATCAGTATTTCTCCTCTATCACCTTTTTAGACTTTATAAGGTAAGTATTTGGAATAACTTTTAGAAGGGTTTCCTTTCTTTTTCCCCATTGATATTTTTCTGGTTACTTTTTGAGCGAGGTATGAGTATTTATTTTCTGAAGATAATATTTTCTGAATAATATTATTTTGAATAATAATATTCAAAATATTATTGAATAATAATATTCTGAATAATAATATTTCCAAATAATATTTTCTGAAGATGCTTTTTGAAAAGCTCTGAATCTATTGCTGCTCTTGATAGATTCAGCCTGCTGTTTTGTAGGCTTGTTTCACTTTTCCCACCCAGTTTTTAACAAGATCACATAATTGGCTTATTTTTTTAACAGCTTTGTCAAACTACAATTTACATGCCATAAAATGTACACACTGTAAGTTTATAATTCATTGACTTTTAGTAAATTTCTAGAGTTGTGCATCACCACAATCCAGTTTTAGAATATTTCCATGACCCTAAAAAGTTTCCTCATGCCTATTAATATTCTCAATCCTAGGTACCACTGAGTTGTTTTCTGTCTTTATAAGTTTTTCTTTTCTACATCTTATATAAATGGAATCATACTACATGCAGTATTTTGGGTCCGGCTTCTTGCACTTAGCATGATGTTCTTGAGGCTCATCTGTTGTAATATGTATTGATACTTAATTTTTATCATTGCCGAATAGTATTCCATTGCATGGAAAAGACCTATTTTATTTATAGGTTCACCACTTGATGGACATTTGGATTGTTCTCACTTCTTGGCTGTTAGGAATAATGTTGCTCTGAACATATAAATAAAGATATTTGTGTTCACATATGGTTTCATTTCTGTTGGGTAGATTTCTAGGAGAGAAATTGCTGGGTCATATGACAAGTAAATACTTAGCTTTTTAAGAAACTGTCAAACTGTTTTCCACTGTGGCTGCATTATTTCACATTACTACCAGCAGTGTTTAAAACTAGTGTCTTTAAATTCTCACCAACATCCAGTATTGTGTCTCTATAGCCACTTTTGTAGGTACAAAGTGGTATCTCATCGTGGTTTTAATTTGCATTTCCCTTACATTTAATTAGGTTGAGCAGTTTTTAAATGTGCTTATTGGCCATTTGTTTGACTCTGTTTGAAGAAATGTATACAAATCATTTGCTCATTTTTAAATTGGGTTGTCTGTCTTGGCCTCTCATTTTATTGAGTTAAAAGAGTTCTTTATAAACTCTGGCTTACAAGTCCTTAATTTCATCTAAAATTGTACCTATATTTCTAAACTTCTTATTCGTTTGTTGGATTTTCCCCAGGCTTTTCTGACAGTTTTTATTCTAAAGACTTATAATTAATATTACAGAACTTTCCAACAATGAATTTATTCTAAAAGCAAAGATTGCATGCATGTGGCCATTGTTCATTTTTGTAATTTATTTGGTTATCAGTTTGTTTGATTTTTTTATATCTCCATCTCTTCTTTGAAAGGGCTAAAGGTGGCAAAATGTTTAAATTTATCTTTTTTTAAGAGAACATGTGAACATTATTTTCTGCTTGATATCATTCAATTTTTTGACCTAAAACGATTGTTAGTTATCACTGTTGATGTTCAGAAAATGAAATTCTTCAGAGTCTCCTTCCATTGAGGATAGTACAAATTCTATGCTACAGCTCTAAGAAAATACCCCAAGAAGTTTCCAAACCAATTTGAATAATAAAACTAACTTGAAGCCATCAGTTCTCATTTTTCATGTTCTAACTGAGTACTCTTGTTAAAATCTCAGAGGGCAATAGAAGGAGACTGGAAGGTAGGAGAAGAGATTTTATTCTTTCTTTATTTATTCTTTTTGAGACAGGGTCTTGCTCTACTAGGCTGGAGTGCAGTGGCAAGATCTTGGCTCACTGTGACCTCCTAGGCTTAAGTGATCCTCCTTCTTCAGCCTCTTGAGAAGCTGGGTCTATAAGTGTGTGCCACCATGCCCAGTTAATTTTTGTATTTTTTATATAGACAAGGTCTCACTATGTCACTCAGGCTGGTCTCAAAGTTCTGGGCTCAAGTGATCTGCCTACCTTGGCCTCCCAAAGTGCTGGGATTACAGGCATGAGCCATTGTGCCCAGCCATATTCTATCTGTTTTCTTCCTGCTCTGTCCTTATCTCTAACCTCACTCCAGCAAGGGTTCTTCTCTCCAGGAAGTGTAGGTAGTTCTAATCTCTAGCTTGGTTTTAGTCTCCTAACCTTATCATGATCTTTTAGATACATCAGCATTAACTGTGCAGTGCCCTATCCAAAATCTGAGTTCCAGATCTATAGAGATCCTCTACCAAATTTCTAGGCTCTGATATTGCCAACATTACACTTTGTTCCCCCACCATTAGGGTGGTCATTCTTATCTACAGTTACTTGTTATGTTGCCTCAACGTTCCCTAACACCTGTTTAATGAATTTCTCATGTTACATTCATTCTGTTGCAATACCTGGTGTGAGTCCTTTTTTCCTGCCAAATCCTTAATTAATGCACATATGTTATTTATAATATTTTAGCATAATGAAAATTGCTTTTCTCAGTTCTGTGTGACATTGCACAACATCAGCTTCTTGAATATTATTTTTGGAATATTTTTATATACTATTTATTTAAAACATTTTCTTATGCCTGGTAACAATTAGAAATTATTTTTAGCTACAGATATTTCAGGAAAGCAGAAACAATGCAGTCATAAAAAAAGATCGATTAATGTCCTTTGCAGGGACATGGATGAAACTGGAAACTATCATTCTCAGCAAACTGACCCAAGAACAGAAAACCAAACATTGCATGTTCTTACTCATAAGTGGGTGTTGAACAATGAGAACACATGGACACAGGGAGGGGAAAATCACACACGGGGGCCTGGAGGGTGGGGGCTACAGGAGGAATAGCAGCAGGTGGGAGGATTGGAGAGGGATAGGATTAGGAGAAGTACCTTATGTAGATGATGGAGTGATCAATGCAGCAAACCACTATCATGGCACATGTATACCTATGTAACAAACCTGTACAATCTGCACATGTACCCCAGAACTTAAAGTATAATAAATAAATGAATAAAAATATGTAACTATCAGATTCTACAAATAATTACATTTTGAATATTTGCTTCAGTTTCTCTTTTCAAAGACAGGAAATGTTACATATACAGCTAAACCCAATCTTATACTTTTTCTATTCCTTAGGTTAATTACTATTCTAAAGGTAGTGTTTGTAACAACAGTCATGCTTCATACTTCTGAGTATGAAGGTTTATTTGTCCATTCTATTAGGAAATGAAGGTCCATTCTGTGAGGAAATGTAAGGAAAAGTTACCACCCTTCTGAGGCAGGAGGCCAGACATGACTCAGCAGGCAAGACTTAACTTGGGTGGTGGGGCTCAGACATCAGACTAGATTGAGGACTAGTGAAAACAGGGACGTGTTGGAAGTACCTCTCCATAAGACATGCCCACCAGTGTGCCATGCCAGTTTATCCTTGCCATGACTACACACAGAAGTTATCACCCTTTCCATAGGAATGACCTGACAACCCAGAAGTTACCACCCTTTTTCTAGAAACTTCTGCATAATCCACCTGTTAATCTGCATATAACTAAAAGTGGGTATAAAATGACTTCAGAACCTCCTCTGAGCTGCTACTCTGGGTACACTGCCAGTGGGGTAGTCCTGCTCCACTAGAAGCAATACGTCTGCTGCTGCTGTACATTGCCATTTCAAGAAAATTTGCTGACACTACTGGCTCATCCTTGAATTCCTCCCTGGGTGAAGCCAAGAACCCTCCCAGGCTAAGCCCTAATTTTGGTGCTTGCCTGGCCTGCATTACTTCTACTATGTATCTACATGTACCTATAGAAAATGTATAATTTTGTGTTTTTAAATTTTATATGTATCTTTTCTTCTGCGTTTTGCCTAAGTCATTTGAATCTTTATTTTAGATTTTACCACATTGACAAATGGAAATTTAGTTTAATTGTTGTATGGCATTTCCTCATAGAATGGACAAATAAACCTACAAGTACCTTAATGTGTTTCCTGTAGTGTGATGTAAAATAGGTCTATCCTTTGAATTATGCAAAGTTAACTGAAGAATGAATTGCATATTACGGTTAATTCCATCTCTTTGTTGATCATTTTTATTATTAAGCTTTTAGTTGTTTGTGGGCTAAACATTTGTAATTTACTAAAACCTGTTTGCAAGGTGAGTCCTGAGAGCCTTCTCCAGGTCTGTTACTAACACAATCACTAAATACCACAGCAGCATCATTTATGATTTCCAGCACTTAGAGTTTAGTCTCACACAGCATTATTCACTAATAGTAATGAGAGTTTTTTTGGAAGATAGGTTTTCCATGTATAGGGCAGGAAAAATTTAGAAGGGATTTGTAATCTGATGTTGTTGTAAGAAAAATAGGTGATGCTAAAAGGATAAAAGAGCCAGGTTAGTAGGCTCTCATGGCCAAGTTGTGACAATTTGGGCATGCTTAATTTTGGCAAGGTATCTACAGTTAATTGAAACTGGTTGCATTTAGAGAGTGCATATTTATTATTGGCATGAATGTAGACTGGTGCAGTCATTGTGGAAAATAGTATGAAAGTTCCCTAAATAAAAATAGTACTAACATGAGATCCAGCAATCCCTTTCAGGATAAATATCCAAAGGAAATGAAATTTCCACCTTGTAAAGATATCTGCACTTCCATGTTCTTTGTAGCATTATTCACAATAACCAAGATATGGGCACAACTGAAGTGTTCATCTATGGATGAGTAGATAAAGATAAAATGATCTCTCTCTCTCTCTTTCTCTCTCTCTCTCTCTCTCTCTCTCTCTCTTTCTCTGTCTCTCTCTCTCTGTCTCTGAAAGATCTCCTTCTTTTGTTTGGCTGCCATTAATAAGGAAGGAGTTCCTGCCATTTGCTACAACATGCAGCAAGGATGGGCTTGAGGACATTATGCTAAGTGAAATGTCATACACAAAAAGAAAAGTACTATATGATCTCATTTGCATGTGTAATAAAAAATAGTCAAGTACATAGAGAAAGAGAATAAAATGGTAGTTACCAGGGATTGGGGGGATGCAGGGGGAGGGTGAGAAAATAGAGAGACATAGTCAAATTTTCCAAAGTTGAAGATAGGTAGGATGAACAAGTCTAGAGCTCTAATGTACAAGGCAAGGATGATGGTTAATAATAATGTATTATATATAAGATTTTTGAGAAAAATAGTAGATTTTAGATGCTCTTGCCATACATACAAAAAGAGTAACTATGTGAGATGATGGATATATGCTAATTTACTTGACTGGAGCAACCATTGCACTATGTATGTGTATATCAAAACAGCAGGTGGTATACAGGTATATACAATTAAAAAGTTACAAAAATTGTATGTTTAAAATGATACTCAAAAGAAGACATTTAAACAAAAAGGAGTTAAAATAAAAAAGCATGAAAACAAGATGTTTTAAGGGAATTTAGAAAGTGGGGAAGTGTTCATTTTCATGAACATTTTGTTGAATGACATTTTCTCTGATGCTCAAGAACTGGAGAACGAGGCTCAACGCTGGAACAAAGAGGCTTTATGTACCCTACATTCATAAAACCCCTGAGTAATTGAGACCAGACACCTCAGGCTTAGGATGAAAAGGCCAAACCAGCTCTTCTGCTTCCAACCAGTTAGGTGGCCACCTCCTTCACAGTCTATTAAAAAAGGCAGAAAAGAAACAGTGGCGGTGATTCATCTGAGTTGTGAGTAATAAGCCTTTAGCAAGTGCAGGGAATCAAAATGCAGTAAGGATGGACCAACAAGTAAACAGATATACCAGGAGTGTTACTAACCACAGATACAGTTCAGGGCCTTCATCACTGCTTCCTCCACCAGCTACAGATAGGGGCCCCTTCATTCCACACTCCCTTGACCAAACATTCGAGGTCTCTTTCTTTGGGCTTCCAAGGGTCCACAGTGGAGATGGGCATGTCCATAGTGATAAAAGGAGGATATTGGGAAACAGCCAGGTGATGTAGTTGGGCCGTATCCTATCTGGCAGCTATTTAAACCTTCTCTTGGTGCCACGTGGCACTAATCCGGTAAGGTTGCTAATCAGTTCCCAAGGCCATCAATGGGTCACATGGCTCAGGCCTGGCCAATCACTGTCCCTGTTCCGCCACAGTAGTCTGTTTAAGGGATGAGAATGTGGCCTTGGACATCATAGAAACATGATGGGACTGAAGCTCTCTTTCCTTGGGCTTACTAGACGAAGTGTTTCCGGAAGACATATAATCTTCTCATGATGCAGGAAGTTTTCCCTCATGTAGAAGACAATGAGACCAATACTGAGAAACAGTGCCAAGGGATGAATCTCATCTTCTCCATCCCTGACACACACACACATGTGGACATGCACACACAGAACACCTGATCCACCCTGTTTCACAGTTCTATTAGCCAGTAAATGTCTGTAATTGGTTAAGCTAGTTAAAGCCGGGCTTTAATACTGGGTACCTGAAGAATCCTGAGGAATACACAGCATCCTTAGATGAAAACTTACTAATAGCAGCCAAGTTGGAATCTGTTTTTTGGGAATGGTTGAAGTCCTAGTTATTTTGGGGAATTGACTGAAAAGATTTCCACTTGTATTGTATAAGGGGGTGGGTGCCAATGGCACAGCTAGCATATTTTTAGAGAATATAAATTTTGCCTTATAGTTTGCCTACGTGGAAAACTATCTATTACAGGGAGAATAAGAGGAGTAAATATCAGAGTTAACCCTTAAATTTTTTTTTCAACTTTGGTAATAATTTCCAAATGAATCTCTTGCTTCTTGTTTACATCTGAGAGATACCTTATGAATTGTGTAATTCATATCTGCTTCAAGGTAGGTTGGTAATACTTCAGTGGGCAAAAAATTGCAGTTGATCAAATTCTATAAATAAGAATGTATTTATGAATAAACAGAAACTCACCAGAATGAGCTCTGAGCATTCTTTTTTTGCAACACAGTTTAGGACAATGTTGTCACATTTGCAGAAGTATGTGGGTCATAGTTTATATTTATAAACTACTGCCTATATTACATTCTTTGGAAGTGATCAACTTCTGAGGGAAGACAGGGTGGCTGGTGTTGTGGAACATGTGGAATATGCATGAGAGGTCTGATGGGGAAATGCTTCCAAATGTGGACTCTGGAATCAGATTACCTGAATTTGATTTCTAGCTCCACCACCACTTAATAATATGACTTTGAGCAAATCATATGACTGTCTCTATCATAATTTCTTCCTCTGTAAAATGGAGAGATCATCCAATAAAGTAATGCCTTATGGGGTTGTTTTGGCAACTAAATAAGATTGTCTATACAAAGTGCTTAAGAAAATGCCTGATTTATTTTCTCATGGTTAGAAAAGGGTTATGGGTTTTTGGAAAGGATATCACAAGGTGAAATGCCCTTTTATCATGTGAGGGGTCCCTGGTGTCTACATGACATCACTAGGGTGTTAACCTTGATCACTTGGTTAGGGTAGAGTTTGCCAGTTTTCTCCAATGTAAAGTTTCTGTTTTTCCCTTTCCGTACTATATATTATTTGAAATCAAGTCATGAAGTCTAGCCTGCCTTCTTAGGGGAGGGATTAAGCTCCATCTTCTGAAAGAGAGAATATCTATATTACTTGGAATTTTTCTGTAAGGAAAAATTCAGATGTATGTAAAAAATTAATATTTATCAACTTTGTTAAGATATAATTTATGTAAAATAAGGCCTAGGATTTGATGAGTTTTGACAAATGAATACAGCAATGAAAACACCACAGTGAGCAAAATACAGAGCACCATCCCTCAGATTTGCTTATTCTGCTTCTCAGGCAACCACCCATGCAGCCTTGGCCCAGCAACCCTTAGCCTGCTTTTCATCACTATAGAGCAGATTTGCTGTTTCCAGGTTTGTGTTGTTTTTGTTTTTTAATAGAGACAATGTCTTATTCTGTCACCCAGATTGAAGCTCAGTGGTGCTATCAAAGCTCACTGTAACCTCAAACTCTTAGGCTCAGGCAAACCTCCTGCCTCAGCTCCCAAAGTGCTGGGATTACAGCCACATGCCACACACCTAGCCAATTTTCAGGTTTTACACAAAGGGAATGATAGCGTATGTAGCCCTTTGTGTTTGACTTCTTTTGCTCAGTGATATGTTTTTGACATTCATCAATGTTTTGGGGATGTCAGTAGATTGTTACTTTTTATTGACAAGCAGTATTCCATTATATGGAAAACCACATTTTGTTTATTCATCAATAGACATTTATGTTGTTTCCAGTGTTTGGTTACTATGAATAACTACTATGAAAGTTTGTGGGCATGTTTTGTGAGAGCACGTGTTTTCATTTCTGTTGGGTAGATACTTAGAGTGATATTGCTGGGTCATATGATAAGTATAAGTTTCAATTTATATGAAATTGCCAAAGTGCTCTCCAAAGAGGTTCTATTATTTTATATTTCTATCAGCAATGTGCGAGCAGTCCAGCAGCTCTGTATTTAGTATGGTCAGCCTTCTTTGTTATAGTCATTCTAGTTGCTATAATTTAAATAGCATCTCACTGTGGTTTTCATTTTTGCCTTTCTTTTATGACTAATTATGTTGAGCATCTTTTCTTATGGTTATTGGCCATATGTTTATCTTATTTTGTGAAATATCTATTCAGATCTTTTCTATTTAAAAATCACTTTGCTGATCTTCTTATTGACTTGTAATTGTTTTTTAATGTATTCTAAATATAAGTACTGTATGAAATCCATAGATTTTATGCTGATAATGTTTTTGAAGAGCAGTTTTAAATTTCCATGAAGTCTAATTCTTTAACTTTTTATTTTATGCTTTCTACTTTTCTGTGTCTTATTTAAGGAATATTTGCCAGTTTTAGGTTTGCTAAGACTTTCATCTTTTTTTCCTAGAGGTTTTATAGTTTTAACTTTCATACTCAGGCCTATGATTGATTTTAAGTTAATTTTTGTGAAGTAAGTGTTGGTATTAACTGTTTTCCATACAGATATTCAATTGTTTTAGCATCATTGGTTGAAAAACTCCTTAGTCTAATGAATTAATTACCTTGGACACTTTATGACATATAAATATACAGGTTATATCTGAATTCTTTGTTTTTCTACTACCTACGCCTATCATTATGTTAATACCACACCATTCCTGATAATAGTCCCTGTCCTGAAATTTAATTTGTGTAATATGAATGTAACTACTCAAAATTTCATATTAGGGTTGGCATGGTATTTCTTTTTGCATTTTTGATTTTTGTCTTAGAGGTACCATTACATTTAAAGTGAATTTTAACAGATATCATATAACTGGATGCTATAGTCACATCATAAATGTAGGATAGACCCCCCCCCCGCCCACCTACCTAAAATTGGTTGAGTGTTGTGACTGATGATGCTACACATGCACCAAGAGGGTATGAAGAGATCTATTACTCATGTAATGAGGCTTTCTGGGGAGAGCAGAACAGGGTCCCAAGCAGGTTTGAGAGTCAGGAGGGTCAACTGGCTTTGGCTTTATTGTGGCTATGGGCTGAGACGAGGGTGAAGGTTTCTGTGATAGTCAGGGCTTGCTTGATTTGAACTCTCCACAGGTACCAAGGGAGGAGCTCCAGGGCTTTCTTCCCATCCAGATGTGAATCAGAGAGACAGAGGGAAGGTGGGTTTTGATGCTGTCGGCAGTCAACCACCAAAAATGCAGCCAGGCTCTATTACGTTGGATCTTGCTTTGTAATGCAGTCTGACAATTTCTGTCTTTCAAATAGAGTGTCCAACAGTATTTCTGGTAATTATCATTGAGCGTGGGTTTGAATTTACCATATTGCTCTTTTTTTTTTTTCCTTGTCTCTTCGGTTCATTGTTCCCCTCTTCTTTTCCAGACTTCTTTCTGACTATTTTTCGTATTCCATTTCATCTCCACTCTTGGCCTACTCATGGACGCTTTAAATGCAATATTCGTATTTAACTTATTAAAGGTGACCTTCAAACAATATTATTCAGCTTAATTTTTAATGTGACAACCTTACCACAGCATACTTTCATTTCACCCTCCCATCCTTTGTGCTATGGTAGTCATTGATTTTATTTCTAAATTTCTTATAGCCCACATAATACCTTTCTATTACTGTTGCTTCAAATAGTTACTTATATTTTAAAATTGAGCAAAACATCTTTTTATATTTATCTGCGTATTTACCATTTTGGTCATTCTTCATTCTTGTGAAGTTTCTATTTCGTATCATTTTTCTACTTCCTAAAGAAGTCTTGGGGGAATTCCAACAACTCTTTCACTAGAAGTATAGAGGTAACCTGATCCATCAACATAGATATGGTGGGCCTATAGGGACATACAGTTAAAATTATTTTATTTTGCATTTTTTGAGACTCTGAATTTTTGAATAGAAAGGTGTAACAGAAAACAAGCATGATTTTAAACCTGTGATGTTCAATAGGGTAGCCACCAGACATATGTGCTTGCATTCATTTAAATTAATTAAAATTTTAACATTCAAGTTTTATATTCATTATGTATTAGTGCATTAAAAATACCCCAAAATGTAGCAGCTAAAAATGATAACCACTCTGATCACACATTTCCTGGGGGTCAAGAATCTCGCATTGCTTAAGTGGGTGCCTATGGCTCCAGGTCTCTCAGGAGTTTGTAATCAGGCTGTCCTCAGGGCTGCAGTCACCTCTAGGCTCACCTGGAGCTGCAGAATCTGCTTCCAAGCTCACTCATACATCTGCTTTCTTCGTGTCTCAAATGGACCATCAATTTTTTTAAGTGTTAAAGGTTTAATTTTTTGTGGTACTCTCAGTTACTTATTCTATGAAGAAGTATGTGCTAATACCCTGCTAAAATGTTTCTTAAAGTAATTGACCGATAGAATGTTGGAAGGAATGTTACAACTCAATTCCTTCATTTAAACAATGAGAAATAGAAGTGCGAAATAATTAGCAATACAAAAGGAAAAACATTACAACTACACCAATACTACCTAGCATGCAAATTTTTAATACTTAATAAGCCTAACCATCATAAATTCCATACCCCACTCTTGGTACTAATTGACTATATTAGTCCATTTTTATACTGCTATAAAGAACTGCCTGAAGCTGAATAATTTATAAAGGAAAGAGGCTTAATTGACTCACAGGTCAGCATGGATAGGGAGGCCTCAGGAAATTGTCAATCATGGTGGAAGGCAAAGGAGAAGCCAGACACCTTCTTCACAAGGTGACAGAAAGGAGAATGACAGAAGGAAGAACTTGCCAAACACATATAAAACCATAAGATCTTGTTGAGAACTCACCCACTATCATGAGAACAGCATGGGGGAAGCTGCCTCCATGATTCAATTACCCCCACCTAGTCTCTCCCTTGACATGGGATTGTGGGGATTATGGGAATTGTAATTCAAGTTGAGATTTTGGATGGGGACACAACTAAACTATAGTATTCCACCTCTGGACCCTCCCAAATCTCATGTCCTCATATTTCAAAACACAATCATGTCTTTTCAATAGTCCCTCAAGTCCTAAATTCATTCCAGCATTAACTCAAAAGTCCAAGTCCAAAGACTCATCTTGAGACAAGGCAAGACCCTTCTACAAATGAGCCAGTACAATGAAACAAATTATTTCTTTCCAAGATACAATGGGGGTACAGGCGTTGGGTAAATACACCTATTTCAGATCGGGGACATTGGCCAAAACAAAGGAGCTGGAGGCCCCATGGAAGTCTGAAATCCAATGAGGATGTTAAAGCTCTGAAATGATCTCCTTCAGCTCCATGTCTCACATCCAGGCCGTGCTGATACAAGGGGTGGGCTCTTACGGCCTTGGGCCACTCCACCCTTGTGGTTTGCATGGTACAGCTCTTGAAACTCCCTAACTGTTCTCCACCTGTCAACTACTGAGTGGATTCTTCATTGTTTTTTTTCTCTTTCCTGGCAAGTAAACTCAGTGATGCTTTCTTAGCCCCAATGACCTTTGCTTCATCCTTTGACAGGGCACACAACAAAGTGATACCAGAACTGGAAAACTGAAGCCTGGTATCGTGACTCAAAGTGGGTTTGTCTCCCCATGTCAACCCTATAGAGTTGTTCTCTGAGAGTATTACTCACATAGCTCTGAAGAAATCCAATCCTGGGCCAATTCACTGAGTCCAGAGCAGATTCACCATGATTTTAACTAACAGACCTTGTGATATGCAAACACTTCAGTCCTCCTGGTTGGTTATATTAGACTTCCCACACAGACCCTTCGATATTGCCACATCTGACCCCTGTGAGGTAGGAGTGCTGTGCAGTTGACAGCATTTATGAAAAGCCTTAGAGTAAAATGTGCAGAATCCAGGG
The DNA here is from genome assembly GCF_048565385.1 of Saimiri boliviensis. Lineage (NCBI taxonomy): Eukaryota > Metazoa > Chordata > Mammalia > Primates > Cebidae > Saimiri > Saimiri boliviensis. The sequence continues at coordinate 15,463,207 of NC_133461.1, read as the reverse complement.
ATTTACCCAAGTCTCACTTGTGGACTGGCTGTTCTTTGGTAAGGCTCCAGGATATTTCAGGATCTGGTCTCAGTTTTACAGGATCAAGTGCATTTTTGTTTGCTTGTTTCTGCATCTATAACTTGTCAGCTCCTAGAGATCTAGTTTAATTCTATTCAATGCATATCCTTTAAGCACTTGCTGCAAAAAATATAGGCATCAGTGGAACAATCCTTGCTGTTGAAGGATGTCCAATTTGGCAGTAGAAATAGACATCATTGTAGGCTGCTATGTAAAATATAGCAGCCTACACTGATGACATGATCTGAAGGAGACTTTCATTAGTTCATTGGGAGGTTAGAGTGCGTAAGAGACTTGACACAGATTGGAAGGGATGAGGAAGAGGGTTTCCCATTACTCAAAACCATGCAGCTGATATACTATCTGGAAATAGTAAATTTATTGCTATGTAAGTGGAGCTATATTGTAAGCCACATTTACTCATCTTGGAACATCTTCCTGCTGGACAGGTACACTCACAGACCAAATTATAGTTTAGAAACTTGCTTGATAAGTAAAGGATTAGAAAAAGGAAAATGGGTGTGACCTGAGATGACAAGAACATATGTATAGATGTTCTGGGAGCCATCCTTATAGACCCTGCAACAGACAGGTGTTTGAAGAAATACTGACTTGTTGGCCAGCATGGTGAAGCCCCGTCTCTACTAAAAATACAAAAAATTAGCCAGGTATGGTAGTGCATGCCTGTAGTCCCAGCTACTCAGGAGGCTGAGGCAGGAGAATTGCTTGAACCCAGCAGGCGGAGGCTGCAGTGAGCCAAGATCATACCACTGCATGCCAGCCTGGGTGACAGAGCATGATTCTGTCTCAAATATATATATAGGTTTTTAACCTGTCACCAAAAGCAGCTTTGTAGGAGCTTATCTCATAAAAGAGACACCAGTACAAAACTGTATCCTAGATCAGATGTGTTTTGTGGTAACCTGTTTCTGGTATAGCATTAGAGAGAGAGCCTGGTTTCACTCATGAATCCAAAGCCTGACCAACAACTCATCTACAAACCCTCTCTCTGAAGAAGATTATTTTACAGAACAAGGTCCACAATATCGCATTACCTTTAGGCAACTTTGGAGAGTTTTCATTTCAGAGACTGATATTTTATGACTTTGTCTTGAGGCCAGTAGTCCCCTGAAGGTCAACTAGGGACTATAATCTGCTTTAAAGCAAATCGGGGAAGCTTGCTTGCCATGACAGTAACAGAGCTGAATAACAATAGGAGAAAGTGGGAAGTTAGAATCAGGGAAAGGGATGAGCTTTGATCTCATAGGAAGAACTATTCTTTTCCTACCCATGAATATCTGGTTTATACCATCAAAAACATGCAAACAGAGAAACTCATGGTGGTATCGTGGGATTTGTGAATAAACAAAATCCATTTTATAAATACTATATTCTGATTTTGAGATGCATTTGCTACTTTAGTGATCATTAAAAGTAAAAAACGAAACACAACAAATTATAATATTAAAATCAGCTTTTAAAAACCAGCTATAAATGATTTGTATTTCCAAAAAACTTTTGAGAGTTTGTCAAACTGTGTAAGGTGGCAGCAACTCTTCCTAAGACAATGTATTTCATACCCGATGCTTATTTCCTTCTTGAAGACTCTCCCAACGAGTATTTTCACATTTCCAATGCATTTAGGAGCTGGAAGTTTCAGAGCTATTGTCAGAGAGCTGAGCTCTAGCTGCTCCAAAGTTCTGATCATTCTCTCTCTCTCTCTCTCTCTCTCTCTCTCTCTCTCTCTCCATATATATATATATATACACACACACACACATATATATATTTTATATATATATACACATATATATATTTATATATATGCATAATATAATCAGACCAGAACTATATATATAGTATATATATAGAGATCAGAACTATATATATAATATAGTTATAATATATATTATTTATATGTATAGCTCTGATCTGATTATATAATATATATTTTTTATATATATAGAGAGATATATAGAGAGAATGATCAGTCTTGATGAGGTCCCAGTGCACTGCTGCACCTGGGTTCCCTCAGAGTACTGAGGTGCAAGCCTCTTAAAATTATACCTAAGGGTCTCTCCATTCCACAATGCATCAAATGATTGTAAGAAAACAAAGCCTCCTCTCTTCAATGTCACAATTACCAAGCACATTTTCCTTAAGTGTGTATATATACATATATATATACACACACATATATGTATATATATATATATGTATATGTATGTATATATATATATGTGTATATATATATATATATATATATATAGAGAGAGAGAGAGAGAGAGAGAGAGAATATATATTCTAATATATATTCATCCTTTGACAGGGCACGCAGCTAAGTGATACCAGAACTGGGAAACTGAAGCCTGGTATCATGACTCCCAATGGGGTTGTCTCCCCACCCCAAACCCACAGAGTTGTCCTCTGAGAGTATTACCCACATGGGTCTGAAGAGATCCAATCCTGGATTAATTCACTGAGTATATCTATAGAGAATATAATATATATTAAGAATGGTGAAAGTGCTTTCTTTCTCTACTACATTGTGGAGAGGGTTTCTGGGTTGGAAGAAGACTTTAGTTTTAATTACATTTTTCAAACACATTCCACAATTATGAAAAGTGTGCTGATATATGTCTATATCATCTACTTGGTGTGTGTCTATATATATACACATATCAAGTATATTATATATACACACACACATAGCTAGGATATATATCTATATCTATGTATCTACACACATATCAAGTTCTGAGGTATATACATCTGAGCTATATCTGATATATATCTCAAAACTTGATACGTGTGTGTGTGTGTACACACACACACACACACACACACACACACACACCCAAGTTATGTAATATATTTCTCCAAGAACGACAACTTGGAGGGGAAGGTACAAAAGTCCCAAGTCCCCTGTGAGCCTGTTAAGTCTTGATGAGGTCTCAATGCATTCCTGCACCAGGGTTTCCTCAGAATACTGAGGTGCAAGCCTCTTAAAATTATACCTAAAGTTCTCTCCATTCTGCAATGCATCAAATGTTTGTAAGAAAAGCAAAGCATCCTCTCTTCAGTGTCATAATTACCAAGCATGTTTTCCTTAAGCCTTTCATGACAGGGTTCTGCTGAAACAAAGCACATTCTTCATAACTGTGGAATGTGTTGGAAAAATATAATTAAAACCAACATCTTCTTCCAACCCAGAAACGCTCTCCACAATGGTAGCAGAGAAAGAAAGCACTTTCATTATTCAGTAAGCATTGAACCAGAATGAGATGTTCATCACAGGCAATCTGCTAAGGGATGGCAAAGGCGGGAAAACAGTCTCATCCTTTTACGTAGACAGGCAGATCCAATCCATCCCATAGATGTTCTCAAAATAAACAATAATTACTCCTCAAGTAAGAGGACTTGACAGCCCCATTTATCACACATAATTCATCCTAGGTTCGCCTGGTAACTGGGGTGACCGTCTGTGTTAGTTAATTGGTTTTACACGGAGGAAAAACAAACTTCTATCTTAAGAAATGGAGATAGTTTTGCAGCTTGGAGCCAGGTGCCCTCTGATGTTAAGCTCCCGCCCTCCTCCGGAAGCTGGGAGAGGACAGCTATCTCCTCTGATGTTTACGTTTCAAAGAGATGGTTCCCAGGTCCTTAAGAAAGATATTTCTTCATCATAAAGTTGATAAAAGACATATTTAGTCTTCAAAAGAATTAATATACACTTCAGAGGAGGAGGAAATATTTAGAATTATAAACTTTCTAAAGTAAATACTCTGATACAAATGAGGGGAGAAGAATTTCTTCCCTTATCTTTAATAGGGAGAATTAAGCTTCTTATTTTTAATTCGTATTTGTCTTTACAAAGGTTAAGTTAAATTTGGTTTTTCATTTGACATTAGGCCTATTAACCACAATCTGGTTATCACAACTGTCATATCTCACTCAAAAATTTATGTAAAACAATGTGGTCAGTAATATACTTTCAATTCTCTTTTTCTTTGAACTCATTGCATTGTTTTCTTTATCACAATGTATTATCTTGAACTAGTATTACCAGATGTTTGGAAATAGTAGTTGCCAAAACCACTATTAGAATTACAGTGTTTAGAAAATAGCGAATCTCTGTAGACCATTAGCAGCAGCAGCAGGAGCAGTAGTGGCAGAATCTTCTAACTTTACTTGGAAACCAAATCATGGCCATCCTGTCCTCAGCTACCTTCTTAACTATCAGTGTTACTTTATCAGTTCTAAAATGTTGGTGGATTCCAGATCAAAGAGGTATTTCTCTTCCCAGTTTGATTTATGTATGTCTCCATGTCAGCATTTGAAAGTGTTATTGGAAGCTGTAAACCAATGTTTGTAGTAAGCTTATTAAATGTGTTTAATATTTCTGGTTCCCTAAACTTACACAGATTATTCCTTGAATCTAGAAAATATTAACTTATGATCTTGTGTTTATGATGTACTTTCCATCTCCAAGTAGATTTTGGGTCATCCCCACACCCAAAACCTGTCATTGCCAGAAGTGTTGGCAGAAAAAGCTGCCCCCAAATTTACATATATTGAAAAAGTCCTGCTTCCTTTTCAGCTCACTCACTGGGGATTAGCAGAAGGTCCTACGATGCCTGAGTACTTGTATAACTCTGTTGTATTTGCGGGGGTGTGAAATTGGAGAGTGAAGGCTTGGGATGGAGAGGACACCCTCCCCATCCCAAGAGCCACCATTTGCGTAAACCAGGACATGCTCTGGAGCATATGGGATCAGAGATGCAGTGATAGGTTGTATCAGGATGCAGAGCTTTCCTATGTTGAAGACAGGAGACATTAGGATCATCTTGGCTGGCTGTCTCAGCATTGCCTTGGAGGTCACTGATGTGCCACTGCTGGAGCAGTCTTAAACATGGCTGTGCTGAAGGGAAAAGCATCCAATGCCTCATTTGCCATGCTCAGCTTATCTGGAGGTGGTCCTCACTTTAGTCTGATCACTATCCAACTTAAAAGACACTCAAAAACGCAAGCTTTGGTTTTTCTTAAAATTATTATTGGAGAAAAAAATATACTTACAAAGTTCTTAAGGAGGAAACAATTGCATTTGAATAATATGTTACATAATATTTTATGAATATAAGTTATGTAATATTTAAATTATGTATTGTTCTCACTGCCTCCCATTGGGGCAAATTATTAACAGTAACAGAAAAACCACAACCTTAAGACTTTAACCCCTTAGAAGGCAAAGGCTGGCCCTATCCTCAGTGGTTTCATATAAATAGCTGCTTGGGAAGATATTAGGAAAAACATAATAAAGTTTCTTCAACCATAAAGGTCCTTCAAAAAGTTAAAAACAGAACTACCATATGATTTAGTAGTTCCACTTTTGAGTATGTTTCCAAAGGAAATAAAAGCAATTATGTTGGAAACATATGTTTATTCCCATATTCATTGCAGTATTATTCACAATAATCAAAATATGGAATTAAACCATGTATCTAATAACTAATGAATGGATGAGGAAATTGTGTTATATGCATGGACAGTAGAATACTTACCTTTTAGCCTTTAAAAAAGGAAACCTTGTCATGTATGACAACATGGTAAACCTGGAGAACATTATGTTGAGTGAAATAAGCCAGGCAGAGAAAGACAAGTATTTCATGATCTCTCTTATATGTGGAATCTAGAAAGGCTGAACTCGTATAAATAAAGAATGAAATGGTGGCTATCAGGAGCCGGGGAGTGAGAGGGAATTGAGATATTGGTCAAAGGATACAAATTTCAGTTAAATAGGAGAAGTAAGTTCAGGAGGTCTATTGTACAACATGGTGACTATAGTTAATTCATTTTATTTTTGAAAATTGCTAAGAGACTAGACTTTCAGTGTTTTTAACCACAAAAAAATTATGTGAGGTAATGCATATATTAATTAGCTCTACTGACTCATTCCACTGTATCTACATGTTTCAAAACAACATGTTGTATAAGATAAATGTATACAGTTTTACCAATTAAAAATACATTTAAAACCAGTATTTAATGAAGAATATTTTTTCACCTAAATATGTGTGTTTTGGACGATTCCCTTTTTCTTTTTTTGGGTCAACTTTATAGAGGCATAATTAATTAAAATAAAATTTAAGTGTGTAGTTCAATGACTTAAGACTGTTTTCCAACGTGGTTGCACCTTTTATATTCTCATCAGCAGTGTGTGAGCATTCCAATTGCTTCATATTCTTTTCAAAACTTGCAATAGTCCAGAATTTTAAATTTTATTTCTGGCCACCATAATGCATGCAAAGTGGTATTCCATGGGGAGAAGTTTTGAAAGCACTTAAATTTTGCCTTTCTTATTAAACTTTTAATTTAGTCATTTATTGTATATCAGCGTGGACTTATATGCTGTTTTGTTAAGCAGATTTTAATACAGTATTTTAAAAATCAAAACAAAAAATGTGGCTTTCCTTTCTGTTTCTCTTGCAGATGGCCACAATGCAGGTGTAATTGGTTTTCTGGCTGGAATATAAGTAAATATTTCAATTCTCATGACAAAATATCAACTATGCCCTATACTCTATAAAACTCTAATGATTATGAGCCTTTATCTTAACATTTTCATTATTCGGAAGTCCCTTCTTCTAAACCCAGAAAAATTAATAGCTGAAAGATATGGTCTAAAGTCATTCTAACAATCAGTTCTTCAAAACTTTCTACTCTACCATTTTCAGCTTCATTGAATCATTAGAAATTAATTCTCATCTATGTGACAGAATTAGAGCTTTTTAATTCCTTACAATTTATCATTGAAAAGTGTACTTCAAAATCATAGGTCCTAGCCAAAACTTCTGATCTCATAAACTCAATACCATCCTTATTTGACCTCATTAAGTGTTGTAGTACACATCTATTCTTCAAGACTACCACATGCTTCTTTGCTTTCTTTCCTCAGCTGCATTCACTGAACAGATTGTTCATGTTATCCACTCTCTGGCTAGTCTGTCAATTCCCTCAACAACTTGACCAAGTCTCATAGTTAAGTGGGGAAACATTTGTTTTCTCTGCCTTGATCCTGGACTGCTGAATCTTGCTGAAAAAAATTTCAACCTTGCTCAAATCCTCAAAAACCCATGTTTTATGAAACCAGGTAGGACTCAGTACTGACTGTGAAGAATCTATGGGAGTAACTATGGAACCCTAAGAAAAGCTACTTTCTAGAAAATAAAAGTGATCAGTACCTGGTTTTACACATATTGGTATACTTCAAGGTCGTTGACAGAGTCTTCTTTCTTCTAACTTTATCCTTTCTTCCTAGGATCTTATCTTTGCTTTTAGCTACAGTTACCATATTTATCCCAGTAACTCTAGAGTATTTATATTGAATACACAAATTTAGAGCTTCAGATCATATTCTGTTTCTGAGATTTAGACTAATATCTTCAAGTGCCTGCCAGGCAAATCCATTTGAATCTTAAAAGTACCTCAAATTCAACAAGTATATATATATATACCCATGATCTTTTTTTCTCTCAAAAACAACAATGTTGGCCAGGCACGGTGGCTCACACCTGTAATCCTAGCACTTTGGAAGGCTGAGGTAGGAGGATCACTAGGTCAAGAGATCGAGACTTTCCTGGCCAACATGGCAAAACCCCGTCTCTACAAAGAATATAAAAATTAGCTGGGTGTGGTGGCACATGCCTGTAGTCTCAGCTACTCTGGAGGCTGAGGCAGGAGAACCACTTGAACCTGGGAGGCAGAGGTTGCAAATAAGCGGAGATTACCCCATTGCACTCCAGCCTGGGCAGCAGAGAAAGACTGTCTCAAACAACAACAACAACAACAACAACAACAACAACAACAACAACATTTTCTTCCATCCAACCAATTGGCTAGGTCAGAAACCTGGGTGTCTTACTGCAGCTATTACTTCCTAAATAATTCCTCCAGGCTGTTTCTTTCTCTCCATTTCCACTCCCAATACTCAAATGTTTTCCTAATTTATATATAGTAACCACACTGTTTATTCCTCTCATCTATTGATATCAGAGTAGCCAGAGATGTATTTTTAAGATGCAGATATGATAATTTTATGCCCCTCTTTAACAAACAAACCTGTAATGAGCTTCTTATGCCTTTTACCATAAAATAGAAAGTTCTTAATGCGGTTTACAAGGTTCCTCATGTTTGGGATCTGCCTTCTACTCCAGGCTCTTTATGAACCACCCTTGTTTTGAAATTTCCTTTCTACATAATTAATCTACTTCTAAATTATTTTTCCTATATGTAACTGGACACTTCCCCTGTACTGAGAGAAAAAAGGTAAAGCAAAAATTATTTAAGTCATTATTTTATTGATAATGTATTTTATAGAATCACAAAATTTAGAAACATAAGTAGAATTTCAGGTATCACCTAAATTCAAAGAAATATGGGTTTATAGGTTGCTCAATTTGAAGAGAAAGTATGATTTGGTTTGGTTCATATAAAACGGGTCACAAACAGAATTATGTATCAAATTTAGAAGATAGAGTATTAAAATATTCATCTTGATTTTTCCTCAAGGAGAATTTTTCTGCAAGAAAAAGTAGGTATATGTGTGTTTATAAAGAGAAAGAGAGAAAGGCATGTTATTTCAATCATTAAATTCTTGATGATGACTATGAGATTAAAAAGAAATATGAGTCAAGAGAATCTGTTGTTGCCAGCAATCAGTTTACCAGAACGACTGTAGGTCAACATTTTGCCAAAAGGAGTGACAGACTAATTGCGTCTAAGGGGATGAGAATCTGCCAAAGAAGAGGATGCTATTGGTCTTATTTTGCCTGATGAAGAATAGGAAAGGGTGATTACAATGGAACTCTTCATTAGGAGGTGATGTGACGCCTGTTGTTATCACCGTGACAGCTGTGGCCTTTGCTCCCTCCTCAGTGACCTCCACAAAGGCCTTGTGTAGAACGTGAGATACCACAAGATCCCGGCTCCCAGCCATGCCTGAGAGGTCTGCATCACCGAAGACATCCACCATTCCCATGGTGCTCAATGTGTCCTTGAGATCATAGGCCTCTTCCACTTTGAACCGAGGTAAGTGTAAATTCACACGCACCTCTCTCATGTTCTGCAAACTTGTCCATTTCATCAATTTTTCAGCAGTGAGTTTCTCTTCAAGCTATACAAATGGAAAAAAGAAACTGATATGACTAACTAAAGATCTCTAATACACCTTAACAATCAATTGACTATATGGAGAATCTTTATTTTGGCAATAAATGTAAAATACAGAAGGTTCACTTCATTAGATATTATTCTAATGGGAAAAATGAGTCCTTAATATATAAATATGTTTGATTATATGTGTATGTATGTATGTAGGTACATATGTATGTAAACACAGAATCACGTTTTTACATATTCGTAATGTGTATATATGTCTGTATACAAATGTATAATACATATGTAAAAATATGATTACATTATTTTGTACACAATGAACTATGTATCATTATTTCTTGTGTCAACAGCCTACTACATGTATCAGTTTTTAATAGGCTCTTCTTATTTTCCTGTATACATTATTTAGTACATATTCGCGATTAGTGTATACCCTAAATTTCTATTCCCTTTTTTGCTTGGTGTGTTTGTAAACTTTCCTCACATTGCTATATGTTTCTCCAGTCAAGGTTAAATTGCTGCATAATAATATCATCAAATTGATATCCAATGCATGTAACTATAATAAATTAATAATTAAGCCTTCAGTTCATGTCAGGCCCTATGCTAAAATATTTGTAATATGAAGCTGAGTCATCATTCCTCATTTTGAATTTTTCATTATTTTGATGTAACTTGGTCTCAAGCTTTTATCTTGCTTAAATTTGGTATCTGAGGAAAAAAGTCAGGGAGTAGAAGGAAGAGTTGCAGATGCAAGTTTTTACCTTCTGCAGACCATCAGGTTCATTTGGCAGCAGCACAATCATGCTTAGATCTTTGGCTTTGTATGGCATTTCCAGGACCTTTGCCTGTACATCCTCCAGCAAGGCAAAATTAAAGAGCGTGTATTGCCTCATCATCTGTACGGGTTTGTATGTATTCTGCAATAAATCAATGTGTCCAACAAATACCAAATGAGACACAAGACAAAAAAGAAAATATTATTGAGATACTAACACATCCTTCTTCATCTAATAAATAACCCAGGAATTTAATGAGTTAGAGATGATAGTTTCTTCTGGTATTCCTAACTAAATAAAGTTATAAGACTCAAACAAAATAACAGACATGAAAACTTCTATTTTATACTTGTCATGGTACTTTCCATCAGAAATGTTTAAATTTAACATTCCATATATTAATATATTACATTATATAAATAAAATATAGAGAATACCTTGTTTGACCAAAATTTTTCCTCTTTAGTATCTTCTTTATTAAATTTCGTCTCCCACTGCCCTTTGAAATAGATTGCGTTCACAAGAACCAATTTGGTGTCTCTATCAATAGTCTTATTAGGAAATAGGTTTTTAATTTTTTCTGCAAGGGAAAGAATAAAAGAGTCTTTTTTTTTTTTTGAGACAGAGTTTCGCTCTTGTTGCCCGGGCTGCAGTGCAATGACGTGATCTTAGCTCACGGCAACCTCTGCCTCCCAAGTTCAAGCAATTCTCCTGCCTTGGCCTCCTGAATAGCTGGGATTTCAGGCATGTGCCATCACACCTGGCTAATTTTGTATTTTTAGTAGAAACGGGGTTTCTCCATTTTGTTCAGGCTGGTTTCGAACTCCCGACCTCAGGTGATCCACCTGCCTCGTCCTCTCAAAGTGCTGGGATTACAGTCTTGAGCCACTGTGCCTAAAAGAATCTTTTTACACAAGGTACAAATGGTTTGTCTGGAAGATGCTTTGCAAATGTTCGTGACTGATTATTAATTATTCACCCAAATCCCTACTTTAGATTCACTGACTTTGATCTTTAAACCATTAGACTTACTGACCAATGGTTCACCAGATGCAGCTTTCTTCAAGGCTCCAGCTGGATAAAGTTACCCTTGGTGGTGACATCACTCCTTGTGGTAGAGAAGTAGTTCGTGTTCTCTGTCTCTGAGTGACTCCAGTCATCTGACATGGAATACTGACAAACTGATTTTATCTACTCTTTCAACAGATCTCTTTCCTTTCTCCTTCTCTCCTCTTCCTGCTTTTTATTTATTTATTTATTTTTAAAAACTATGTGTAGGTAGAATAGATGTCTACAGTATCTAGACTTCGTTCAGCTCTTTGCCCGTGATGGGGAAGACAGCTGTGATAATCCCTGTAGGACGGAGACATGGTCCAGGCAGCTCCAGCTCAGATGGCAAAAGGATGATTTACTGGAAAGCTGCTTGTTTCCCAACTAGTAAAGGAGAAGGGAGACACTTTCTAATGTTTTCTTTTAAATATTCATCATAAAAAATTGGCTCTGATTTAAAGAAAAGAATATGATCTCAAAATGGGCCTGAGCAGAGACAGGGTGATCCACAAAGCTATTATCATCCAGGGACATGTGCAAATAATTCTCCAGCTGTGTTTCCATCTAATTGGCTTCCTGTGATTTCCTCTTTGGTTTCCCTAGGCTGTCTTCATATTCATGTAGACAAGTCCTTCACTTGCATTGCCCTCCTCTGCTCTCCCTGCAAACCCATCTCAATCCCTATCCCTGGTCCCTCATGCAGCATCAGGGACAGGGCTCACTCGCATAGGTTTCTCAAAGGTGTTTCTATAATGGATGGCTCTCCTACCATTCGTTTGACTTTCCACCCAGGAGTTAATCTTCTTTCGACTTTCTTCTGGAGCTTTTGCAAAATCAACAGATTCCACACTGGTCTGGTAATATTTCTTCATGGCATCTAAATATTCCTTTGGGATAAGAAGGAAGAAAGTAGGAAGTAAGAGTAATTTATGTAACTATATACTACCAAATTTATAATTATAATAAGCTGAATCCAGACCCTGAAGAGATGCAGTATCTCCTGTCCATGCATATTTTTATACAGGTGCCATGCAAATAATACAAAATAAGAGTGTGGACCAGCGCAAGAAAGGGGTCACTGAAGGCCAATACCACCTGGCAAAAGGCAGAAGCAGAAGAGGCTGTGGTTTGCAAACTGCGGAGGAGGTTTCCGTGAAGGAGATTCATTGCTTCTGAGACTTCTCACCAGTAATTTCAACCATGATGTTCCTGACCTTAGTTTTTATCTTTGATGCTGTGCATTCAGTATTTCCTGGTACTTCCTCAACTATCCCCAGGAATTCACCCAAGCCTGCCCATTCCAATAATATCCCATTAGCCATACATACATTTCCCACCAAGATGTATATACTATGTGACTGAGTCAGTGCCAGCTCATTGATGGTGTTTTATTACTTGCTGCTACCCAATCTCCTCCTCTTTAATTGCAAAATTATCCCTAAATCCACACTTCCCTGATATATTGTCGGGGTCTGGGACACTCCAGTGGGGGAGACTTGTGGAAATGGAGCTAATGCACTCTGAGTAAATGCTCTCCACCTGCGTCAGTCAGACTCATGTGCCTTAGCTCTCTTCCATGTGGCCAGTCAGAGTCACAGACACCAGGCTGCAGATGAAAGGTTTGTAGGCCAGGTGAAATTTACCTTTAAAAATTGATACGTCTTTTCTCCGAAGAGCTTGTTGGCGATCTTCAGTTCATATGCATCAGTGGATTTGTTTAATTCAGTCAGAAGCTTTTGAAACTGCTGATGAACATTTCCTGACTTATCAACCTTCAAATGTCAGAAAAGGAGCTCATTGAATTACCGTATCAATGTAAACACTAAAACCATGCTAAGTGTGTTAGGATCAATCACTTAAGGCTAGTAGTCTCAATGATGACCTTTGTGCTTATTCCCTGATACTTGGTGTATTTCACCTCAAACACTCTTCAAAATACACATTATGTTTGACTTCTTCCAGAAAATTCTTCCTGCTCTAATGTACTCCAATCTTTTCTCTTCTGAACTAAAGCTGCAGCACTGTCTACCACTGGATTTTCCCCTTGGTGGTTTAAATGGTTAGGTTTAGCTTCCCAGTTAAACTTTCAGCTCCTTAAGAGCAAGGACCATATTTCGCTTCTAACAACCATCAAGGATGTGAGTATGTTGAAGTTTGGATATTTTAAATAGATCATGCCAGGAACCCCTGTTACACCTCTTGGTGGTATCACCTTGTAAGACACATTGACTGATCTATGGTGCTTTCCTCATGATGGTCATTCTCTGCACATAATAACAGTGTGTGCCAGGTACTTGGCTAAGGGTTTTACATGGGTAACTCTTAAGTCTTTAGTTCAATTCAAATGAAAACAAGAAAGCTCAGAGAATTTTTTTAAAAAAAACCCCTCTTTATAGAGACATACATTAGAAGTGCCAAGTTTTGAACCTAAGTCTGTTTAAATCTAGACCTTCTACTTTCCTGCAAAGCATTTTGCACTATTAAGGCTCTAAACCAATGTATTCCATAGCAATCAGTTTCCAAAATATACTGGACTTGTGCTTATTCCTCTTAATCTCATTAGTGACTCAATTAAAATTAAATTATTCAACATTATTGTGATTAGTATATTACAGCTATTTTATAATAATAATATTTATTATGACTTTTTATGGGCAAGGCATTTGTTGTAAATGTTTCCATGTATTTGCATGTATTGAGTCAGATTTTTTATTACCCTTTGTTTCCTGGGATGATGTCACTGGGACTCCAAGCATTGTGTCCTCCCTGTGTTCATCATTTGTGAAGAGCAAAGTTGGAATTTCAGCCCAGCCTATACTGGTCCAAACCTATGCTCTGAAGTACAGTGCTGTCTTTCAGTAATGCAGAAACGTGGAATAATAATTATGTGCCATGAATTGCCAAATCACTCTGCATGTCTCAATCTTTTTGTCCAGGATTTCCCTTAAAAATGGCCATTTCTTAGTTTCTGTGAAGTTCCAGGTTTAAACTATGACCTGCTCAGGTATCTGAAGCTGAACCAAAGGACTCTGTGGCTCACCTGATATGTGGCAGCTTTTTCTGTGGTGTTCTCTGTGATTTGATCAAAGTGAAGAACCTGGAAGAGACAGGAAGCAGGACAAGAGAACTTTACTCAAAAGATCTGTTTAAGTTAGTGGTCTCACAGGAATGGGAATTCCTGCTCAGCCCCCTGTGCTACCCATCAGGCCACCAGATCTGTTACCATCTGCTTGCTAGCCGACAGAACTACAGAGGAAAACTGCGACAGGTGAACGTAATGAAGCAGATACCTACCTTGTTAATTTGTTGTGCAGTGTTTCCTTTGGCCCCTAAGAGGACCATCCCTAATGCTGTTGTGATGCTGATAGGGGAATAGAAGATGTTGTTTTCTGATTTTCTGAACTGTTGGAACAGGTCGACCAAGAACTGGGTGTTGGCCTCACTGAGGGAATTCATGGTGAACCTGATGTGATCTGGAACTCCTGAAAAAGCATCAAATTCCTTTCAGAATGACTTTCATAAATGGAGTGTCATTTTATAGTACAATTTTCTTAAAGAAAATGACATATCTGGGTTGTGAGATTTTGACAAAGTTTTTCTTTCTTACTTTTTAATGTTTCAAACTTTCTACAATGTGCATATATTAAATACATTAATCTCATAATTAGAAGACTCACAAGATTACTGTTTGTAAAGACTATTGTAAATAAGTAATAGACCATCTTTATCTTTCCTTCATTGCTGGCTACACTAGGGCTAGGTAGGAAGTCTTTATAATGACTGCTAAGAGGAGACCTCTGTGGATCCCATCCAACCAGCTCTTAAGAGACTTCCCTGATGCTTCCTTCAAGGTTCTGTGGCTGGGAGGCACTCTCCTTCTGTGTTGCTAAGGGCGTTTTTGCTTACATGGAAATAAGCAATTTAGATAAAGGAAAAATCAGATAAAATAGGTATTTTAATTTTGCCCCAGCAGAATAAGTAAAATATAATCAGACAGAATGAAGGAAATGCATGATATAGAACATAGTATCATTATTATGCTAAAAAATAATTTATGTTATTAAGCTGGAGTGGCTTGAAGCACTTACCTGTGTTCCTAGAGGAAACCGAGGTGAGCAGGGAGCCTGTGCGTGTCTGTGGAATGAACGGTGAGATCCTGAATTTATACCTCTCCTCTTACCGCCTCTCTCAGCTCTGCGGTTGGTATTTCGTTACTCAGCTTCAGATTTCGCAAGGAGGCTAACATTCACTTTTATGAGTAAGAAAATTTATCACAAAGGACAGGATTACTGTTCTACCACTGTATATTCTTTTTAGTCTATGGGGAAAAATGCAAAGCAGCAACCACTGGCTCATTCGAAATGCATGTAGGTGCCTTTCTAATACTAGTGAGAATAACGTTAGAATTTCAATTTCCTCTCATTCATTTCAACTCCATCCCTTTGTATACTACTCCGGCTGTAAAAAACAAACAAACAAAAAAGAACATTCTTTTCTTGGAGGTTGAATTGTCTTTAAGGCATACATTGAACACCATAAAACTAAAAAGCTTACATTTCCTGTTTTTCAGTTCTGAAAGTTTTTGTCATCCTATGAATTTCCTTAGCAATTTTTCTGTAGAACCAGGAATATAGTTCTAATTCTAAGTCCAAAGAGATACTGAAGAAGTGTGCTTGAGGATCTCATAGCATACTGTGGAGAACAGGATTCCACTGCCTTCTCCTGCATGCTCTGCTTTGGCAGTGATCCTACCAGTGCCCCTTGCAACCATCCCAGATGTTTTCTGTTGCTTAGGGTCAGTGAGAAAGTCATTGACCTTGCTGAGTCATATAGTTTGGCTGTGTCCCCACCCAAATCTTGACTTGAATTGTATCTCCCAGAATTCCCACTTGTGGCTAGAGGGACCCAGGAGGAGGTAATTGAATCATGGGGGCTGGTCTTTCCCATGCTATTCTCGTGATAGTTAAAAAGTCTCATGAGATCCGATGGGTTTATCAGAGATTTCTGCTTTTGCTTCTTCCTCATTTTATCTTGCTGCCATTGTGTAAGAAGTATCTTTTACCTCCTGCCATGATTCTGAGGCCTCTTAAGTCACGTGGAAATGTAAGTCCAATTAAACCTCTTTTTCTTCCCAGTCTCAGGCATGTCTTTGTCAGCAGCATGAAAACAGACTAATATACTGAGTTAACAGGCTGACACGGAGAAGAAAAATCGAAACAAACAGGAGCCATTTTGAAAGGTGACTTTCTAATTTTTATTTTAAAATGAAGCAGAAAAATAAGTTGTTTGAGCTGTTAGGAAAACAACGTTTCTTGTGGTCCTACCATTTAGAGCCTGCCTTCCGACTCATTCCAGTGTTTCTTCTGGAATCTCTTGTAATCTGAGTCATGTCTATGGCCAGGGAGAGGATTATTGTCCAAGGAGATTTAATCCAATATCTCCATCACTACCACCATAGGGAACTGTTTTGTGGACCCCCTTTTTATTGAGAGATAATTTATATACCATAAGGTTTACCATTTTCAGTTGTCCACTTCGGTGATTTTTAGTACATTCACAAAGTTGTGCTGTCGCTGTCATGATCTCATGCCACAATTATTTTACTGCCTCCAAAAGAAATCTTGTACTTCCTTTTCCCCTCTCTCAAGACCCTGGAAACCATGAATCTACCTCCTGTTTCTATGGATTTGTCTCTTGTAAGCATTTCATATGAATGAAATCATACAGTAATTGTCCTTTTGTTATGGGGGGGGCTCTTCTTTCACCAGTATTATTTTCAACGTTCATCCATGTTGTCACATGAATCAGTACATCGTTCCTTTTTGTGGCTAATATTCCATTGAATGAATAGAGCACATTTTCTTTATTCATAAGTTGCTGGACATTTGTGTTGTTTCTATCTTTTTGCTATTGTGGAAATGATGCTCTGACCTTTTATGTATATTTTTTCCCCATGGCATATGTCTTCATTTCTTTTGGGTATATACCTGTGAATGAAATCACTCGGTCATGTGGTAACTTTAGGTTAATATTTCGAGGAAATGCCAGACTCTTTTCCATAGACGCTGCACAATTACGCATTCCAACTGACCATGAATAGAGTTCTGATTATTCCACATCCTTCCCAACACTTGTTATTGTCATGTGCACTTTTTAACAGGAGCCGTGAGTTTGTTTTCTCAGCACATCACAAAGTCATAGGCAGATTCATCTACAACAAGTTTCCAGAAACACAGAGGATGGACGTAAGGGATGGAAGGGAGAAAGGGAGCTGTGTTTCCAGTCAGAAAGTTTCTCACCTTCCTGTTTCCCCAACCCCCAAGACGTGCTGTTCTTAGGTCTCCTGTATTGATACATATGTTTCAAATCTCTGAATGAGATTGGGAAGTATAAATTCCCTGATTTAAGTTGGGGAATAGACTTATGGGGAATAGACTTACGAACTAAAAAGTCTAAGTCTCATGAGATCCAATGGGTTTATCGGATCTCATGGAAGAAGAAAAAAAATAAGAGGAAATATCTGAGATGCAGAATTCCAAAAATGAAGAATGGGCTTCTCTGCTGAGTCTGTATCCAGGGCTATAAGCCAAAAAAATGGACTTTCCTCTGTATGGAGTAGTCTGGGTTTACTTGGGTACCAAAGAGAAGGAATATAATGTCTATAGAACAGAAGCAAGAAGCTCAGCCTGGGAATGGAGGGAAAAAAAACAGGAAAGCAAACTGAGACAAACTGGGCTTATAGGGTACCAATCTGTGGAAGAGAATTTCAGACTATGGCTGAATCTCCTGAGATGCTGAGGTTTGTTATGAAGAGATTGAACTTGAAGAAAGATACTTATTGAAAATGACCAGAAGTTTGCTTAGAGAAAGCGTGGATTAGTTCAAATGAAAAATCATTTCCAGCATTTTTTTTTTTTCTGTTCCTAAAAAGTGCTCCTGATCCCTTCTACAAAGGCGTGTCTATAATTCCTTATCTTTGGACATGTGAATATTGGAGGCAAAGAAATGTGGACTTGGAGAAATCTGGGGCCAGCTTGCTCTCTGCAGGCTCAAGATCAACCATCCTACATAGAAAAAAAAAAAGTGCTCCTGGCACTTGGTAGATAGGATAGACAGGACATATTCTGATGTCATATGTTGTCACAGAGAATGCCGCAATTCCAGGAAGTTTTTTGCATGTGAACACTTGCCAACTTATGTCTCTTGGTATTTCATAAACCTACACTAACTTCATTGGCTCCAGGAATCCAGAAATTAAAAACAAATCCTCAATGGGAATTTACGCTTTCAGGAAACATCCTGTCATAACTAATGCCTTTATAGATTGGTTAAGAAACATCTCCTAGATTTTCCTGGAACTCACTTCCTTATGAAGGCTGTAAAGTTTTCTCAGCATTGTTAAGTTACAAATTAAAAATGACATTTTATTTATTGTTTCTTACCTATATGCTTGTCCCTGTCTATAGGGAAACTGGTTAGTGGAGGAGATTTTTCAAGCATTAAGTAATAGAATATATGCCAATTACCTTATTCCCAAGGATCTCTCTACAGATATAGGTATGTGTATATTGAACAACCTCAAAACAAGATTAATTAACTTTCCTGTTCTAGTTTTCATGAGGGAAAACAACTCCAGTAAGGTTTGAAAAGAAGAGAGGGAAATCGTCTCATATGTAAGCACAGTTTAGAGCACAGACAAAATGATATTATCTCTTCCTTCTCTCCCTCCTTCTTACTCCACCAACACCACCAGGGACAGACATCATATTTACTGTATGTTTTCGAACTAAACCAAATCTAACCCTGTCCCCTTGCTGACCTCTTATAATTCTTTCCCTGATTCCTCTTGGCCTTCTTTTTTCTATTCCTAAGAAACATCATATATTGATGTTCCCCCTTTACTAGAACTGTCTTTCTTCCTCCTTGCTTTATCAGTCCTGTGGATTTTCCCCGATGGCTGCATGTCCCTTGATCTTTTCTCATGGGAGTCTACTCACTCTCGTCTTCTGATACTAGGAAACCAGGAAGTAAGATCTTCTCCTATATTCCCACTGCCTTTTCTAGCCATGGATTTTCTCTGTCTTCGATGTCCTATTTTAATTTTTTTGATCATGCAGGTATATCCTGGACCTCCTACCATCTTCTATGCTGCTCCTTAGTATTCACTAAGTAATCTGTTGCCTCTCCACTCTTTATTCAAACTGCTTCAATTTTTCTGAGTGACTTCAAAGCTTTCATTTGATTGGCAACAAATAGCCAATTTTATTTTACATTTCTAGTTGAATTTCCTCTTGTGAATTGTCTTTCTTTTACCCTTTCATTCTTTGGAATCCTGGTGTTTTCTTGTGTACTTGAATATGATTTTTGTATAAAAACAATATCAATTATTGTTGATGCTTGCCTCTGGAGTATCAATGGAGATGTGGAGGTCTAGAGACATAAAGAAATTTGCCCTCGTGGGGATGTGGCTGTGCTGGGTATCTTATTTTGCTTCTTCAGCTACACCTTTCATTCTTCTCTACCTCCTATGGGTTCTAAGAAGCTGAGTTGTACAGAGACATAATAAGGCTCCTGTGCTCTCTGACATCCAGTTAGACTTGGTCAATGACAGGCACCAAGAGTAGGTCAGCATCAGGTGAAGACAGTGCTTAACCAACTGTCTTCGTCCTCTCTGTGAGGGTCACAAGGGATGTTTGCATTATTTTACCAAAGGTTACAGAGCTTATTGGGCAACCTTTTCTAAAACTACATTTACTTTCTCTGGGGTTTGGTGATGACAACACCCTTTGTCCTTCTGGACTAGGGTTAGAATAGGGTCTTCACTGTTGCTAGATCTTAAATGTTTCACTGTCCTTGGTTGCTTTCCCTTAGTCCTAATCCTACTATTGTCAATAGTCCTCTTCTTAATTACACATTTGATGGTGCTCTTTGTTTTCTGCAGTGCCCCCTGTTAATAGTAAGTACTTGGTATCAGGACTAGCTGCAGAAAACAGACCTCCCAGTGGAATTCTGAGACCGAGTTGTTCACATGCTGAGAAACAGACACTGGAAGGAAACAGGACACTGGTATATGGCATATGATAGGATCAAAATATCACTGACGGAGACAAAACACGAAGGGCAAGCAGAAGTCAAGGTGTTAAGATTGTGGTGTTTAGTTGCTATAGTGACAAAAGTGATTATAAAGGTTATGGGCTCAGTGGCTTCCTTTTCACGTCTTGAGAAATTCACTTCCATTCAAAATCCCCATGGCATTTTTCATAGACCTTGACAAGTAAATCCTGAAGCAATATGGAAGTTTAAAGTGGAAAGATTCTTACTCTTTTTAGGTCAGGAAAATGTATTTAAAGCAACAGAGGGATTCACATCAATAATACTATTACTTTTAAAATTTTATTTTTTATTTTACTTTAAGTTCTGGGATACAAGTGCAGAACACACAGGTTTGTTACATGGGTATACAGGTGCATACGTGTGCCATGGTGGTTTGCTGCCCCCATGAACGCATCATCTAGGCTTTACGCCTTGCATATATTAGCTATTTGTCCTAATGCTCTTTCTCCTCTTGTCCCTCAATCCCTTGACTGGCCCCAGTGTGTGTTGTTCCCCTCCCTGTATCCATGTTCTCATTATTCAACTCACACTTATGAGTGAGAACTTGTGGTATTCAGTTTTTCTGTTAATGTGTTAGTTTGCTGAGGATGATGGCTTCCAGCTTCATCCATGTCCCTGCAAAAGACATGATCTCATTCCTTTTTATGGCTGCATAGTATTCTATGGTCCATATGTACCACATTTTCTTTATCTAGTTTGTCATTGATGGGAATTTGGGTTGGTTCTGTCTTTGTTATTGTAAATAATACTAACTATTCTTAAATACTTGGGGTTGGTGTGATGTGGACAAATAAAATTGATAAAAATGCTGTTGAAAATGTTTATTGGCACAACTGTTTTGGAAAAACTTGGCAATTTCTGATTATTTTAGTAATTCTACGTTTAAATATATACCCTAGGCAGGCGTCATGGCTCATGCCTATAATCCCAGCAATTTGGAAGGCTGTGTGAGGGGGCAGACCACTTGAGGTCAAGAGTTCGAGACCAGCCTGGCCAACATGGTGAAACTTGTGTCTGCTAAAATTACAAAAGAATAAAAATCAGCCAGGCATGGTGTGTGTGCCTATAATCCTAGCTACTTGGGAGGCTGAGGTGGGAGGATTGCTTGAATCCGGGAGGTAGAGGTTGGCAGTGAGCTGAGATTGTGCCACTGCACTTCAGCCTGGGTGACAGAGTGAGACTCTGTCTCAAAAAAACAAAAACAGAGACAAAAACCCAAAAAACTCTTTATTTCTCTCTATGTATACCCTAGATGAACCCCTGTACTATGTTGCACAAGACACATACAAAGGAATGAATTGCAGCATTCTCGCCAATGGCAAAGAATTAGAAACAATTTAAATGTTATATCAAAAGAAGAACAAAGAAAAAATTAAGCTAGGTCTACACAGTGGAGTTTTCTACAGCAGTGACTAAATGAACTGGATAATCCTGTGTCAAAAAGAATAAATATCTAGCAAGGAACTGAAAAACAGAAAAGAATGTGTAAATATCCTTATATAAAACATTTTAAAAGCACCTATAACATTATGTCTGTAATGTATTATATTTTAAGACAGGAATGACAATATATTAACTTGTGTCAAATTTAGGTAGTAGGCATATAAAGTTCTTAGACTGTTTTCAGAACCTTTTGTAAAGTTAATTTATTAAACAAATTGATAAATAAAAATTGTTGATATTAATGGTATACAACATGAAGTTCTGATATATGTACACACTGTGGAATGGCTAACTTAGGCTAATTAGCATGTCCATTTCCTCATATAATTATCATTTCTTTGTAGCTGGAACACTTAACATCTACTCTCTCAGGAATTTTCAAGTATACAATATATTGGTGTTAAATATATTCATGATGATGTAAAATAGATGCCTTGAACTTATTCCTCTTGCTTAACTGACATTTCATATCCTTTACTAACATCTTCCCAACCCCTCCACTTCACCAGCCTTTTGTAGCCACCATTCTATTTTCTGCTTCTATGAGTTCGACTTTTGTAGATTCCACAAACTATGAGTTCGATGTTTGTAGAGAAATTGGAACTCTAGCAATTGCATTGCTGGTGGGAATGTAAATTGGTGCAGTGCCTGTGGACATCAATACAGCAGTTCCTCAAATAGTTAAAAGTAGAATTAACATATAATCTAGCAACCTTACTTCCAGGTATATACACAAAAGATTCGAAAACAGGAACTTAAATGTAAATATAAATATATATGTAAATATATATATTTGTACACCAATATTTATTGTGTCACTATTCAAAATAACCAAAAGGTGTAAACAACTCAAATGTCTATGGTATATACTGACAGTGGAATACGATTCAGCCTTAAAAAGAAACAATATCCTGATACATGCTACAACAGGGATCAACCCTGAAAATGTTATTCTGAGTGAAATAAGCCAGAAACGGAAGGACACATGTAATTCCACTTATGTGAGGGATCTAGAACAGAAAAATTCACAGAGACATGAAGCAAAAGAGTAGTTATCATGGGCTGGGGGAATAGGAGAATAGGAAGATGCTGTGTAATGGATACAGAGTTTCTCTTATCATCCTCATCATTCTCATCATTATTGCATAGAGACAGGATCTCACTACGTTGCCCAGGCTGGTCTCAAACTTGTGGCCTCAGGTGATCAACCTGCCTTGGCCTCCCAAAGTGCTGGGATTACAGGTGTGCGCCACCACACCTGGATGATACAGAGTTTCAGTTTGAGACAATAAAGAAGCTCAGGCGATGGATGATGGTGATGGTTACACAACATGTGGATATACTTAATACTACTGAATGTAGACTTAAACATTGTTAAAGCAGTGATTTTTATATTCTGTATATTTTACCAAAATTTAAAAAAACTCATGAAAAACAATCTCTTTGGTGACTTACTAACAGCCTCCTAATAATACCTTCTCTGTACCTAAATGAATTTTCAAACCTATTTGTCTCTGTTGCTCCCTCTTCCTTTGAGTTCTATCTTTTGCTCTCCTGTACATCTCTGACATCTGGTCTTCAACTCCTTCTCCACTGCCATCCCTTACTTGCAGACATTTCCCAGGCATCTATCCCATACATTTTTCTCTCATTCTCCATGGGTGATCTAATGGGTTCAACCTGGAAGTTAAGTCGTCTGTTTCCCTCAGCTTTGCCCTCTTCCCTCCCTTCTCTCCCAGCTCTGTGTCCGATTCCTTCTCTGACATCTCCCATCTCCACTCCCTTAATTCAACCTTTCCCTTCCATTTTCTTGGGATCAGTATTTAGCATTTTTAAAATTGATTGATATTTTACATGGTTTTAATCAGTCCTTAGTGAAAAATGTGTTCTGTAACTTGTTATGGTATCAGAACAATTACGCTGCCTCCTCTCTCTTCTGTGACATGGCTCTGTTAACATTTCTGTAGAACAAGTGCTGTTCTTTGGAATGCCTTCACTTAACCATAGAGGTACATTATCCTCTAATCACCAAGTCTGGCTGCAACCGGGAATCATTTTTGGCTGCTTGACATTTTGATGAATGCTTCTTGAGGACCAAATGGGACTCAGGGATGGTCACGTACTATGTTTGGCAGTCTTTTTAAGCCCCTTCAGTGATCCTTTCTTTATAAAATGGATTCTTAGTTATTGTCCATGCCTAAATGGTAGGCCAAGTGAGAAGTCTGTAGCACATTGCCTGAAGTAGGGACTTATTGACAAAAGAGATTTACCAAGGTCCCTTTATTTTTGGGTGAGAAGTGACTTGTTAAGCGCCATCCTCTGAGCCCAAATTTCTGAGCCAATCCCCTCGTCACACCCTTCCCATCTCATTGCCTCTAGAACCAGCCTCTGCCTTCTTGGAAATGGTCCTGCCTTTAACATATCTTTCTCCAGGACTTCCAGAAGCAGTCACCATCACTTCCTTCTTCAGTCCCTCAGTTGCCCAAGCCTGATAAAATCTACTTCTGTACTTATGAGTCCTTCTCTGTTACTACATGAGAACACTCCCGCCTTTGACCTTGTCCCGGGGTGTCATCTCTAAAATATGACGGTCAATGATCAAATCATGTAAATTAATTATAGTTTACATTAAAAACTATTCCTAAAAACCACTGCACTAAATTGACTATTCAATGTTTGTTTTTATTTATAATATTATTCCAGGGATGCTTAGCTTTGCTTCTTTAAAAGTTAATATTTTTAGAAAAATTACCAAAATACTGGAAACTTACCATAGTCAACTAAAACTGCAGAAATGTGTGTAGGAAAATGTAAGAGGAGTCTCGTCTTTTACAGGGCAGTAGTGGGAGTAATGACAATTTTCCATTCATATCTCGGCCTCCTCCAATCCTTGACTTTTGTCAAATTGCCTTCCCTCTGCAAACAAAGCAAAAGAACATCTGCAGAAGCTACTGAATATTCTAAACGTTTTTCCCCCCATGAATTTAAATGTGACGAATTCCTTTCTACTCCTCTCAATTCTTAACCCTAGTGGAAGAGAAATACCCAGTCAGGCAAAGCAGTATATGTTATGTGACTGATATTTTAAATTTAAGTGGGGTGTTTTACTGAATATATATTTTTATGCTACATTGAATAAAACCCATTGTATTTTGCAATTTCTTTCAAGTTTGCTGTGTATTATTTAATAAATATATAAAACTATTTTATCAAATAAGATAGTTTTTATTTATTTATGTTTTATTACTTTGATTTTACTTTAAGTTCTGGGCTACATGTTCAGAACGTGCAGGTTTGTTACATAGGTACACATGTGCCATGGTGGTTTGCTGCACCCATCAACCCGTCATGTGGTTCTAAGCCCCTCATGCATTAGGTGTTTGTCCTAATGCTCAAATAAGATAGCTTTTTTTTTTGCCATGAAATGTTTACTCCTATTACAAGCGATCCTCATTACATTTTATCTTATAAAATGATTAATGTTTTAATCTCCTGTTATTAACATCTAAGATTCTATGTAAGATGCAGTCAATACATTTTAAAAAGTATTTTGCCTACGAAATCATTGTCCCGAATGAAAGACCACAGAAAAAATTTTTGTTCTTGTTCACTTCATAAAGAGATGCAACCACAGTGAAAATTAGCTTTTGTGTTTAATAATTATTTATCAAAACTTAAATATGTTTTTTCATTTGTATACTAACAACAAGTATAGTGATAACTGAATCCAGATGAAGCTTTTTAAACATTTAGAACAATGACCATGGGCCATAAGAACATTTTGTATTTTAAATGCATGTACATACTTTCATTTCAGAAAAATATGGCAGGGTTATCAATAAAAGACTTTTAAATGTAAAAGTGTATTAAATTAGAAGAAAATTCTTTGGAGGAAATGAAGTGGAAATATAACACCAAGGTAAAAGGAATGATGTAAAATATCTGAGTGTTGAAGGGGTGTTTCATGTGAATTTCATGTTTTTCAGTATTTATTAATGATGGTGGATCTCACATCGTTAGATTTCACTGCATGCATGTAAAGAGTGATAGAACTGTTTTAAAACAACAGCATTCACAATTTGCCTGACTTAAGCCCTCTGCAATTATTTAGATGATGTGCAAAACTTTAGCTATTAGTTTGGAAATGTGCAAGAAATATATGCTTAAAAAAGAAAAAGAAAAAAGTTATAGCGTGTTCTTGGGCAAAGGTTTCAGAGTTCACCAGTACCTTGTTGGGGCTGTGTAGCACATTGCTGGCCACACCGCTTGTGACACCTTGTGGCAGTGGCTGCAATAGAACTTCAACAGCACAAGACTTCCTGGAGACCAGAAAGGGTTCTGGTTCTTCCACTTTAAGGCAACAGCTAGGCTGAAGATTCCCCTCCTCATCCCTAAAGTTATTAAGAGGGGAAGATGATGGAAGAGAGAATAACATCATCCCTCGATAGGATGGGGAAGCAATTTTATCTGATTATGCAAAAGAATGTGGACTTATTTAATGATACAGTTTTGCTTAAGTTCACCCTGATCTTTCTAATGAGAGATTCTCCATGTGTGGTCTGTGGATCCCTGAGAATTCCCGAGACCAGGAGATCACAACTAATTTTATAATAATACTAAAACATTTTTGCCTTTTCCACTGTATTGTGAATTGTGTTGATGGTAGAAAAGTGATGGATAGGACTATCGTAGTTTAGCATGAAGTAGGACATTCTGGCTCCAAATTGGACTGGTAGTCATGGGTTTCTCACTGCCACACATACATGAAAATGTTTTCCACTTCTGAATGTTCTTGAAGAAGCAATAAATACTGTAGATATTTATTAAACTTCCACTCTTGACTACATATCTTCTAATATTTGGTGTGATAAAATGGGAAGTATCTATAAGGCCTCTTTAGAAACTTGGAAATACTTAT
This sequence comes from Saimiri boliviensis, assembly GCF_048565385.1. NCBI lineage: Eukaryota > Metazoa > Chordata > Mammalia > Primates > Cebidae > Saimiri > Saimiri boliviensis. The sequence continues at coordinate 15,436,669 of NC_133461.1, read as the reverse complement.
AGGTTCGCAGGAAATCTCCAAAAAATGCACAAGAAAGTTTTCTACCAGTTTCCTCCAATAGCAATGTTTTACACAACTGCAATAAAAGTAGAAAATCCAGGAACTGACGTTGGTGCAATCCAAAGGCTCTTCAGAGGAAGAGAAGACACCTGCTCAAGGTTTAGTGAATGAATAGGAGCTCAACACGTGGATAAGTCTGAGATGGGGTGCATTACAGCAAAGGGAGGAGAGATGCAAATTGTGTTAGAGGAAGAACAAATCACCCCATTTTACTAAAGCAAGAAATGCAGGAAGAGACGCTCAGATGAGTGATGAGATTGGTATGGAAAAAATGCCTAATGAAGAAAGCCTCTTGTGTCATGATGAGAGACCTGAGTTTTCTCCTGAAGGCCCTGGGGAACTATTGAAGGGTTTAAAGCATGTGGGTGGTATGACTAGATTTGTATTTCAGGATAATAACTATGGATTTTTTTTTTTTTTTGAGAAATGAAAGACCAGTAACAGGAAGCCCACTAGGAAGGTTTGCAATAATGTATCTAGGTCATGAGATCTTGAGCTAATGCAATCCATGGAGGGAGGAATATTTAAGAAGCAAAAACTACAGGGCTTGGTAGTGGATGAAGTGGAAACAAAAGGAATCTAGGATGACTCACAGATCTCTGACTTAGGTGGAAGGATTTAATGACGGTACCATTCACTCACACGCTCAGTTTGGGAATACTCGAGTTTAGCTTTTTAAGAAACATCAATATGTACATAGCTTGTTTTGCTGGCACAGAGTATTGTAAAATAATCAGGTAACAGATACATATTTGGATGTCATCTATTTGGGATGTTGTTAAAATCATGTTAGTGGTTGAAATCATCCAGAGAGATACAAGACATAATATAATAATAAGAAAGCAAAGGATGAAAACTAGGTGAAAACCAGATGGTGGAAAGCAGAAAAGGGGTTGGAATAGTGCACTGAGGAAGAAGAGAGAAGAGAAATGAAAGCTAGAAAAGAATGTTCAGCATGCTAAATGCAGCAGAAATGTACAGTACAGCAAATGCCCGGACATTTTGGTTTCAGGACTCCTTTAACTCTTCAGAATTATTAAGGATCTCAAAAAAACTTTGGTTTATGTGCATTTTTCTAATGATGCTATTTACTGCATCAGAAATTTAAACTAAAAAGTTTAAATATAAAATTATAAAATAACATCTTAACCTTAAATAAAAATACAACCATTGCATGTTAATGTAAATGACATATTTTTATTTAAAAAACTATGCTTTCCAATATACAAAGAATAGTGGTAAAAGAAGCATTGTTTTAGCTTTTTACAAATCTCATTAATGTTTGATTTAGTGTAATTATGTCTGGCTAGATTTATGTATCTGTATGTGCATTCAATCTGTTGCAATATGTTGTTTTAATTGAAGTATATATGGCTTCATATAGATATGTGGTTGGAAAATAAAGCAGAATTTTCTTTTCTTTTTCTTTTTTGAGACAGAGTCTTGCTCTGTCACCAGGCTGGAGTACAGTGGCACGATCATGGCTTACTGCAATCTCTGCCTCCTGGGTTCAAATGATGCTCCAGCCTCCCAAGTAGCTGGGACTACAGGCACACACCACTACACCCAGATAATTGTATTTTTAGTAGCGATGGGGTTTTACCATGTTGGCCAGGATGGTCTCGATTTCTTGACCTTATGATCTAGCTGCCTTGGCCTCCCAAAGGGCTGGGATTACAGGCATGATCAATTAACCGTGATCTTCTTTCCTTCCTTTCTTCCTCCCTCCCTCCCTCCCTCCCTCCATCCCTTCCTTACTCCCTTCCTCCCCCCTCCCTCTCTCCCTCCCTCCCTCCCTTCTTCTCCTCTCCTCTCCTCTCCTCCCCTCCTCTCCCCTCCCCTCCCCTCCCCTCCCCTTCCTTCTCCTCTCCTCTCCTCTCCTCTTTCTCTTTTCTTTTCAAGTCTCACTCTGGTGCTCAGGCTGGGGTGCAGTGTTGTGACCTGGGCTCGCTGTAATCTCTGCCTCCTGGGCTCAAGTGATATGCCCACCTCAGCCTCCTGAGTATCTGGGACTACAGGTGTGTACCACCACACCTAGCTAGTCAAGCATTATTATAATTTGCAGAGACAGGGTTTCACTGTGTTGCCCAGGCTGTAATTTCTGGGCTTAAGTAATCCTCCTGCCTCAGGCTCCCAAAGTGCTGGAAATATCTGCCACTGTGCCTGGCAGATATTTCTTTTTTATAGTATACCAAAATTTATAAAGTGGTCTATGAGGTGAATTGTTGGAAGAGAGAAACTGCATAATACTGGAGCCTTTAATGAGCAACATGCTTGGTGAAATGTTGGATTAGGCAAATCATTTAACCACATGGAAGATAGATTTAAAGAACACATTATCATCTTGGCCAGGTCTTTAAATTAATCATAATAATAAATTAGATCCATGGACCTGTAATATCATGGTTTTGAATTTATATTACTGGGTTAATTTGAGAACTGCCAGTAAAAAACAGTATGACAGTAGCAGCCGAGTTCCTGACAAAAACAAAGACAAAAGTCCTCTAAAGAGCATTTCCTCAGCCTGCATTGCACAGAATTCTTCCCTTGAAGATAAGCTTCCAAATTTAATACTGCAAAACCCTGGAGAAAGCAATCTTCCAAGACTTGGTGAACAGAGCTAACAGAAAGATTCAACTCTCCAACAGCTTCGGATAAGAGAAATAATGTTTTCATTCATGTAATTAATAGGGCTAGAGTTAACAAAATGATTAAACATATAAAAGACATTAATGATTAAGTGATTAAATATATAAAAGGTGGAATCAAAACCGCAAGAAACTCCAAGACTGGGTAGCAGGAAGCAGGGTGATGGATGCTCAGCAAAGAGGAGACTGAAGGTGAAAGCTGAGCGGGACGGGGAGCCAGCGGGTAATTTACCCTACTGACTCCTCATCTGTGTGAGAAGTGGCAGCAGATGAATGGGCAAAGGTGCTTCATTGCACATGGCCCTATATATCTTAACTGTGCTCAAGAGTGCATGGCCAGTTTAGTCCAGAGATGAGTCCAGACTTAATCAACAATTTCTCTGTATCCAGTAGAAAATAACCTTCCTGGGACTTATCCTTCCAGTCGTGAGTCTACCTGTCTTTATATAGCGATTGAAGGAGGAGGTAGTATATTCTGCTATGAAGAGCAGTCGTTAAACCAAAATTTTCAAAAGTTTGACTTAAGATCAGCTTGCAATATCAGAATATACTGAAATATACCTGATTCTTTGAATGACGGGTGGGAAAAAGGTTCTGAGTCACCTCTTACAAAGTTTTCCAAATGAAAAAGCATGCAGGTTTGAGTGCAAAAAAAGCCAGGAGGGAACGCTTATGTAACACTGTTTTCACTTGTTTTAATTAAAATTTTCATTTTGATGAATACATGTTCATAAAAAGGAAATCAGTGCATCAAAGAGATACCTACACCCCTGTGTTTATTACAGTGCTATTCACAGTAGCTAGGACATGCAGTCATCCTAATCCTCCATCAACAGATGAATGGATAAAGAAAATGTGGTACCTATACACAATGGAATACTATTCCACCTCAAAAATGAATGAAATATGATCATTCACAGCAATGTGGATGAGCCTGGAGGACATTATGTTAAGTGAAATAAGTCAGGCACAGAAAGACAAATGCCACATGTTTTCACTCTTATGTGAGAGATAAAAAAATGGAGGTCAGTGAAGTAGAGAGTAGAATTGTGGTTATTAGCAGTTGGGAAGGATAGGAGAGAGGGGAGAATAGGGAGAGGTTGGTTAACAGATGCAAAATATCAGCTAGATGGGGGAATAAATCTAGTGTTCTATAGTACTGTAGGGTGAATATGGTCACCAATAATTTAGTGCATATTTTTAAAAAGCGAGAGGAAAGGATTTTGAATGTTCCCAACACAAAGAAATGATAAAGGCTTGTCAACCAGAATGTATCATTACACATGGTACACATCTATTAAAATATTGTTATTTAATCAAGTCTGTTTTGTACACGACTCTTTACCAGTACAGTCCTAGGTAGGGCATGTAAAAGATAAAAAGTGAAATGAGACCAGATTCCATGCTCATCATGCTCAGCCACTCATTCGATCATATCTGCCAATAAATAAACATTAAATAAGTGAATAAGTAAATCGAGAGGCCAAGACATCAAATATGTTTAGTCAACGTGCAAATATCAACAATGATTCTGTGTGAAGGTGCTCAGGAAATCTGAGATCATCATTTAAACACATTAAATCTCAAAACCTCAGCAGTCTTTGGACTACTTGGCCCCCGTGAGCAAGTTCCAGTGACTCTGTGAGCTTTTTTTCTTTAATAAATTGAGCAAATATAAACTTAAAAGGCTGTCATCTTGTCTCTATTCATTGTACTATGTAACTGGAAGAAGAAATTCTAGTTTGTTTCTTCCCTGTGAAACAGTCTTCCAACATTTGTACCTGGGACAGTTATGGAATCTCATGATTCAGTGCTTTATAGACTCTCTTGCTGGGTTAATAGCACAGTATCGCATTTCCTAGACTCTATGGCCTGACATTAAAAGCTGTGCGAAGCAGGTCATCAAATAGCTGTTGGTTCCAGAATCATAGACTCTTGGAACCAAAAAGGACCTCAGAAGGAAAAGCAGCAAGTGTAAATTAAATTACAAAATACACTTTGAGGGTGAAAAAAATACAAGGTCATTAATGATTTAGCAGAACAAACAGCAGTATAAGGCCTTTCATGGGTCTGCTGAGCTGCGGCCACTCACAGGGCCACCTTCAGACCTCAGAGATGGGACAAGACCAGGATGGAAAAATGATCTCAGCAAATCTGGTACAACTGCCTTGATTTGCAGCTGAAAAATAGGAGGCCGGGAGGGTTTTCCCAAGATTGCCCAGAAAACAGGACTGGTAGTCTGGCCTCAATGAAATCAATCATGGAGAATATGTTTGCTCTCCCACAACCCTGCTCCTGCTGGAGCCTGTGGTTTGACACGCGTTTTCTTTCCCGTTAGCTCTTGCATCTTCCTTTCCTCCGCCTTCATCCTTCTCCCTCCTCAGACTCCCAAGCCCATCTCTTTATACTCCATTTTGATCTCTTCACATTGACTTCTAGTTCCTTTCACTCTTTCTTCTTTGGTATACTACAGAAATTTTTAGTATTTCTATATTAAATCAAGTACTCTGTTTCGAATTATTTTTTATGAGTGGATTTGTTAAATATTTTATATTTATCTCTCTAAACATGAATACGTTAATTAAATTGTGTGTGACCCAGCATTTACTCTGTGATCTGAATACCACTTCCCTGCCCCACCAAAATAAGAAGTAACAGAAACCAACAAGTTTTTTTTCCTCCCTGTTCCAGATTCTCACTCTTGGATCTCAACATTGGAAAAGTCTGTCTTTCTCTTTTTCTTTCTTTCTCTTTCTTTCTTTCTTTCTTTCTTTCTTTCTTTCTTTCTTTCTTTCTTTCTTTCTTTCTTTCTTTTTCTTTTTCTTTCTTTCTTTCTTTCTTTCTTTTCTTTCTTTCTTTCTTTCTTTTTCTTTCTTTCTTTTCTTTCTTTCTTTTTCTTCTCTTTCTTTCCTTTCCCTGTCTTTCTCTTTCTTTTCTTTCTTTCTTCTTTCTCTTTTTTTTTCTTTCAAAAAATTCTCCGTATAGGACTCTATTGTACACACAAACCTCAGATAACAGCAGCATATCATGTTCACTATTTACTGCTCTCAGCATTACTCAGTACATAGGTTGGCAATCTAAAAACCACAAGGCAAATGGATAGGAACTTCCAACAGTTGATCTGTGTGTTCTCTGGGTAAGCCTTTCTTTGAGAGGTTGAACCTTGTCTCTCCACCCCGTTAATGCAAACACTGTGGAATGCAGTCTTTAAGAAGCATGGGAACACGGAGGGTGGTGCCAGGCTGGGGTGGAGGGGTGGTGATGTTTTGCGACATTGAGAAACCCAGGAAGCTGATCAGGCTTAGTAAGCCAAACCAGCAAGACTGTTTTAAAACCCAGAATCTGTGGCCATCAGAGGAGAAGTCTAATGAGGGTTCCATTTATCAGAGAAACCTAATTTGGGCACATGGAATTTTCCGTTTCATTATAGGCGCAATCTCTTGCTGTTCTAGCCAATATGTAGGCAAAAAGGCAGCTGAATGAGAAATTATGTTTCCTAGACAGAAGCTTCAGGGCCTGTAGGTGACAAGAGAATGGTTTCCCAGGACAAAGGGTAACTAGCAGCAGAGATTAGACAGCTGTGGAAGAAAGCACTCAGCTTTCAAGACAGTTGAGGGAGACACTATATTAAACACCTGAATTGCAAATGGAAACTCAGAATTTTCTATAATAAATGAGTAACATGACCTCTCAGGTTTAATTTTTATTATTTACTTATTTTTATAGCAACAGCATCAGGACCCCTCTGAAACTGTGGCAACAGAGGGTTTACAAAGTCTGCATGTCACAAAGTTAATCTGATCCAGCCCAGTTCAGCCCACCATTTCCCACATGATTCCTGCAGGGAAGATCTCCATGGTGGCGACATGGCTATATTCCTTGCTGTATACACCATGCTAGTGCAACCAAATACACTACAAAGCAGTCGCTCACTGCTTGCAGAATCCAGCACAGAAAAATGAGGTCTGGTATAAAGAACGTGACTTTTTATTCCACAGCTAGCTTAGGGGAAGGAGTACTGGTTTCCTGCCTTAAGGGTGCTGCTTCACTTTTGGAGCAGAAAGCAGGGGTTTTTAAAGGGAATGTGGCATGAATGGCATGCAGGGAAGGGAATGGCTGGTGGGGAGTTCCTGTGACTTGCTTTGGTATTTGATCTACTGGGTGGTTGAGCTGGTACCATGATGATCAGAACTAGCTTATAGAGTGGTCTTGTCTCCAGATTCTCTTCAAGTGGGAGAAAATTTTGTAGCAGGCATACTTTTGGTTATAAATTGACTATTGCCTCTCAAGGTAATCTCCTGGTGGGAGAGATTTCTGCTCAGGAGTTTTTAAGTAAGCACACAGCTAGATAATTATGTCTGTTGAAGGGAAGTTAAACGGTTTTAATTGCATTTCTAAAGAGCTAAGTAAGAAGTAGGGGAAAAGGAGGAATGAGAAAAGAAGAGAAAAAACCTCATTCTTTATCGCTTAGAAAAATTGGGATACTCAGTTATACTAGAACAGTAACTTGCATGTCATACATGATCAATTAATATTGGTTGGATACCCAACTAAGGCTTTTGATAAATTTATAGCTAGAAAGAATTAGGAATGAAGGCTGGAAACCACTGTATGTCATCCCTTCTTTGTTGTGCATAGGCATGTTGTCAACTAAACATGCTCATTCCACAGAATGAGATCAGCTAATCCTTGACTTCCCTCATAAAGTCATGTTGGTTAGTCCGAGTTTTTTGCCTTTCTATATAAATTTTAGAATTAGCTTTCAGATACCCACAAAATAACTTGCTGACACTTTGATTGGGAATATGCTGAATCTATAAAACAAGTAGGAAAGAAATGACATTTTAACATGACAGAATGTTCTTATCCATGAACATAAACTATCCTTCCATTGATTTAGATCTTCTTTGATTTCTTTTATCAGAATTTTACAGTTTTCTTCATCTAGGTCTTATACATACTTTGTTAGATTTATATACCTAAGTATTTTATTTTGGAGTTGGTGATATAAACAGTGCTGTTTTTAATTTCAAGTTCCAACTGCATGTTGGTAGTATATAGGAAAGCAATTGACTTTTGTATATTGACAAAACATTATTTTTGACACATTCTAATGTTTAAAAATAGTCACAGGTAAGGACACTACACAATATTCAGAGGTTATTGGGATCAACAAATATAGGAGACCACCACATTGGAGAAGTAATTTATACACACAAAACCTCTTAAAGAACCACAATAACTTTCTTTCATTCATTGCCTAACTTTGTGGTATGCTGACAAAGTCCTATGAGAAATATTTAAAGTAAGTTTTAGTGTGAGCAGAGGGAGGCTTTGTGGACGAAACCTAAAAAGACTATAGTCAACCCCCAAATCCTTCCCATGCTCAGAGAGCTAAGATTTTCAAGCTTTTCCCCAGGAGCTTCTTGACTGTGTATCTTGACTTTGTTAATGTCAATATCCTGTTTGTGACTATGTACTATAGTTTTGGAATATGTTACCATTGTGAGAAACTGACTAAACAGTACACAGCATCTCTGTATTTTCACAACGGCATCTGAGTGTATCTTCAATTTTATCTCAAAACAAAAAGCTTAATTTAAAATAAAATAACTTTGTCTATAAGATCCTCTGGAAAAAAAAAAAGGGAAAGAAAACCACCATATTGACATATAATTATTGAAATGCTCAAATCAATCAGTTCAATCAATTTTGACACTAATACATGCATGCATGTAACCCATTCTTCTACCAGGAAATGAAACATTTATATTGCTCCAGAAAGCTTCTTCTAATTATTTCCAGTCAACCCTTCCCCAAGAGCAAAAACCACCAATCTGTTTTCATATTCATATATTATTTTTGCTAAAAACTGTCTACTTCTTTGTGTCCTGGGTTCTTTCACTCAGCAATGATGCTTTTCATATTTATCTATGTTGTTGTATGCATTTGTAGTTTGGGGCTTTTAAATGCTGTGGGTGTTCCATTGCATGGATGCAACAGAGTTTGTTCATGCTTTTTCCTCTTGATGGATAAATGTGTGGCCCTTACATCTGTCATTCTTGTAGAAGGCTTATTGTGGACTTATGCCATTTCTCTTAGCCAAATACTTTGAAGGAATTGCTACGTCATAGGGTAGATGTATATTTCACTTTTTTAAGTATCTGGCAGTTTTCCAAAGTGGTCAAACACTGTAGGAACCTTCTGGTTGCTCCATATCCTTGTCTACATTTGGTTTAGTCAGTCTTTCGTCTTGACTCATTCTAATGGGTGTGAAATGAAATGTCTATGTTTTTTTAATTATCACTTCTCTGCTGACTAATGATGTTGGACACATTGTTATGTGCTTGTTGACCATTAATAAGCATTCTTTAGTGCCTGTTCAAATATTTTGCCTATTTATATTTAGTTTTCTGAGTTATACTTTTTTGTGTATTCTGTATACAAATACTTTTTATAGGCCTGCATTGTGAATATTTTTCCCCAGCCTGTGGCTAGCTTAGTTTCTTAACTGTATCTCTTGATGAGTATATATATATATATATATGAGTTATATATAGTCACTTCATATTCTGTCACCCTACTTCTTAATCTAGCTTCTGCTGAGGCCACCAGTTCTGCATAGGCTTTAAATAACTTTGTGCATTGCAACCTGGCAGCACTTCTTCTCACACCTTGCTTCCAGCTCCAGGGCTTTGTGATGATGCTTTGGTGTGGAATGTGCACATTTGACACTCAGGCAAGTGTGATCCAGGTTACCACCCATGGCGCCCTCCTTGACCAATGGAGATGAAAGCCCATAGATATATTCCCTTCCTCTTCCTCTGGGTGGACAGCTCTGAGACACATTTTGTAATATTCCTCCAAAGTCCGTGGATTCAGGTACCAGTGGCCCATTGTGTAAGAATTGTATTAACTTTTTTTTTTTTTTAACTCTGTTCTACCCCTCTTTCTTTTCTATTTTTATTCCCTGAGACCACTTCCCAAATAAACTACATGCATGTAGTATTATCTGGGGCTCCGCTTTCAGAGAATCCAGATTAAGACACTAGGGGAGCAGGAGTGAATTCGAGGATAAAGAGAGGTGAAGAGTGTTATGTTAATAGATGTCCTTCCAACTGGAAGGAAAAATCAGAACTAAGTACTTTCCTTCTGACAGGGAAAATAACAGGAATACAGTCTAGATCACAGGTCTGAAAAGACCTTCTTTGATGACCCTAATGGTTAGACAGAAAAAAAGCTAAGAGATTCAACCCCCTTTTTTTATGGAATCTCAAGAGAGATGAAAACAAAGTCGAAAGGTAGAAGATCAGCCTTAATGGTAGATATGAGGCTTTTAGGTCCTGAAATCCCCCAGCTGGAATTATCTCATGTCAGAAAACGTGTGCTCTGAGCAGAGAGACTGGACAGACTTGGGATCCCTCTTAGCTCTGTGTGATTGGTTGTGTACAATTATTTTTATGAGAACCTTATGTGCAAAATGGATATTAGGACTATAACTTTAGACCCATGTTTTCTGGTTCTCTTGTCTTGTAGAATAGTTTAGTTTGGACTAAGAGGAGAAATGCAGTGCATTGAAAATGAAAAGAAAATCATTGGCCTTAAAGGATTTTTTTCTATCTTAAGCATGGTGCAGTCTGCTATCATTAGTTGGCAAGGGGTATCAACCTGGGGAGGCTGGGCTGTGCATTGCATGGTCAAGACTGGCCTTTGGGAAGCTGGGCTTTTCTCTTAATGCTGATTGTGCCTACTACACAGCCCAAACACTATCTGTCTCTAACTCTCATTCCTACCTGTAATCTGTAATTTTTCTTCCCAACTCCTGAATCATGACTCAGCCTCTGAATTCGCTTTAGGTAGGGCTGGCTTGTTGCCCCCACCAAGCTTTTAAACTGAAGCCACAGAATAACTCTTGCTTGAGTTATTACTAACTCCATAACTCTTGTGTATTTTTTTTTACGGGACAGAATTTACCTGCTAGTAGATTGCTGAAGCTACACATAAAAACATATGCTCCATGCAAAAGAGCCCAGGAGATCTTGGGATGAGTGTTCCTCAGGTCAGGAAGCATCTGCCACAGCTGGGGTCTTTCCTACTGAGTAGCTTTGTACCATGTGCACCGACACGGGAGATCCCTGGAATTTTGCATATGCACTGCCAACTTGTTGGGTTGATGGCAATCTCTTTGACATCTTGTTTTTCTTGAATAGAAGCTAGGCTTGTCAGTGTTTTTTCTTACTAAAGCAGAAGGAGGTTAAGAACTGGGTGCTTCTCTGAAAAGCACTGGCCATCTTGGGAGTCTCTGGGAATCTCATTAGTAATTTTATTTTTATTTTTTAATTTTTTAAAATAGAGACCAGGGTTTCACTATGTTGCCCAGGCTGGTCCCAAACTCCTAGCTCGCCTCAAACAATCCTCCCACATTCTCCTCCTGAAGTGCTGGGATTGCCGGAGTGAGCCACCATACTGGGCTCTGGAGATTTAAAGAAACTCTTGATGAACTTCCTTTTCAGGGCTGTACTTTTCAACCAGCAGGTGAAGAGCTGAATCACTAAGGACACAAATGAAAAGGGAGGGGCAAAATATGAAGGTTTTATATTTCCTTTTGAGCATGCAGCTCCAGTCTAACTTACCACACTGTGAACTTCACCACCGGAAAGCAGCAAAGGTAAGATAAACGTTTCTTTACTTTATTGTCTCAACCGTGCTTGTTGTCTAAGGGAACAGCAAATAAGAGTAAACCATGGCATTTGGACAGGTTGTGTAATGAGCCAAATGAAGGGGCAGCTTATTACTTGAGTGTGTCATTTGCTGAACCCTTGATAAATGCATTAGCATGTTTGAGTATCATTGATAGTGTGCATTTAAGAATCTTTGAGGCAGGCTGACTTGATTTCAGATCTTTGAAAAGTTTAGTAAAACGGAACTCTGTTGATATTTTCTACTTACTAATCTTTATTCAAAACACAAGCTAGTCATGCATGTTGTGGCCTCTGTGTATTGAAACACTTCTTAGCTCCTTAGAAGATTTCAACTTCACTACGCTAGCCTTACTAATCACTATGTGTTGGAAACAATTTCTTTCTTTTCCTGCCTTTCAGTTTCCTCTTACAGCTTTAAAATTAGTCTCCTAAGTAATATGTGTATTCTATACATGCAGGTAAAATGACATGGTTTATATTTACGTGAACATTCTGAAATTCCTACTACTTCTAAGAATGAGCGGATGTGAAATTCACCAAGTTGTAGGGCAGAGTGAGAGTAAAAGAATAGCTCTGATTTAGGGAAGGAGAGGCGGGTGCTAGATAAGTGGTCACAATAGAAGAGTCTCGTGAAAGGGGAAGAACCTACATAGGGTGTGGTATAGATTGTAAGATGCTGGTGTCCTAGCCACCCTTGGAGACGTATTTCCTCCAAAAGGACAGGCCCAAACCTTCTATCCATTGCAGTCCTTTAGTGTCAGTATCCCATTCTAAGATGTGTTCCCTTCCACACATATCCCAAATAGGATTGTCTCTTCTGGAAATCCCTCTTCTCAACCTAGAAGGGTTACTGCGTAGAATCCTTCTTTTCTGTCATAACAACTTCCAGATGACACATCTCATTTCCTTGAAGAAGATTTTTTTCCAAGACACAGTCAACTTCCTTACCACTTGTGTGGGGGCTGTTTTGGGGGTCCATACATCTTTGATAAAATTCTGTGTGACTTGGGACTTCTGTCTTCCATGAGTTCTGCTTCCATGAAATGGACTAGGCAACATTAACTAGACTTGAAGTTGTAAAACATCCAGAATATTGATTTCCCTAGTAAGTATTGATTCCTGGGTGAATGTGGAAGACACTGACAATTTTACAGATGACTTTTCTCTGTCCTTAAAGAATGTTCAATTTAGTGAGGAAGACCAGTATATTCAATGAACCAAAATCTGTAAATCCATCCATATACACCTCTGCACATGCTAAGGCAATCACCAAGATATAGAGGGAATTGTTAATAAAACCAGTTAAACATAAGAATAACATAGAAACTCCATTGTGAAAGATCTCTGCAAATGGCTAGAAAGGTGGAATTTTGGAAAATGAATGAGGAAAGCTCATTCACTTTGGTGCTACATTCATAGCATAATTAAAATTTCGTCTTGCCAATAAGCAAAGTTCATTTGATATTTAGCATGTCTTTGGCAAGACAGAGTTTTAGCTATGCTACTAATTAAAATTTGAATTATTCTAATTCAAACTATATTTATTTCAAAATTTATTTGAATTAATTATTATTCTATATTGCCAACGATTTTTGAGAAAAACCTGAACCTGAAGCTAAAGTATTATTTCTTGGTACTGTAAGCTCACTGCTTGAAGAGCTGGAATATCTAACTGTGACATGAGGCAAACATCATCACTAATCCTGCAAGACTCAAGAGTCTAAATAATACACATATACTCCCTGGCATATACACGAACTCTGTAATTTAGCCATTTTCTTTACAAAGAAATTCTCATGCAGCTGTGTAAGGGAATAGGTGTGCCGATGTTCATCATGGCACTGTTTGTGGTGGTATGAAGGAAGCCATTTGGGTATCTGCCATTGGCAAATAAATGAGCAAATGAATGTGGTGCAAACAGAAGAATGTAGCAGTTAGAAGGTATGGACTATATTCCCAGAATAACATGGATGAATCTTAAAAATCTAGTACTAAGTGAAAAGTATGTTGAAACTTATATTTATGTTTTTTTTTGAGACAGGGTCTCACTCTGTTGCCAAGGCTGGAGTTCAGTGTTGCAATCACTGCTCACAGCAGCCTTGACCTCCTGGGCTCAAGCAATCCTCCCACCTATGCCTCCTGAGTAGCTGTGACTACAGGCATGTGCCACCGTGACTGGATATTTAAAAAATTTTTTTGGAGAGATGTGATTTTCGCCATGATGCCCAGGCTGGCTTCAAACTCCTGGGCTCAAGGGATCTACTTGCCTCGGCCTCCCAAAGCTTATGTTAAATACTATTTAACATAACTTCATTTATGCAAATTTAAAAATGCATAAGATAAAGAAATCAATATTTTACAGGAGCCCATAGAAATAAAAGAATATGCTTTAAACAAATTATAAGTGGCGTCTATGGTTGTGGAGAAGAAAGGAAATGAACTGGGTCAAAGGCCATAAGCAAAGAAGAGAATCATCTTGTAATCCAGTGATGGCTTATGCTAAGAACCGAAGCATGCAATGACCTCAACCTTGTATGCTTGTGGCTGTAAAAGAAGAAACAAACATAAACAGACTAATAAAAGTGCCTGGCACACAATAAGTGGCCTGTCAGTGTATTCCAAACTCTTTTCATAGGTGCTCTAGTAACTGCAGGGCTACAATGGTATGTGAACAGGCTGTTTTATAACTACAACATGACGTAAGATAAATAAATTTACATTCCATTCCAGAGTACAACTCCACTAGCTTACTTCATTCACTAACATGCAGACTATAGTATAAAGAGCAGCTGACTTGGATATACTTTACTATTGGAAGTGCTTTCGTTATTAAAGTAACTAAACAAAGAGCTTTCACAGACACGAGTATTACTACATGTGTTACAGAGAGCTGTATTAAAATCACCTTGAAGGACAACATCCTGTTAAAGGTACACAATTGTATTTTAGCAAAATAAGATTAGTAAAACCCTTCTGTTATATTGTTTTTAAAATTGTCAAGAACAAAGAAAAGTGTGGTCCAGGCCTGGTATAGTATAACTGCTAGGCTCTATTGGACTGTGCTGGGCTGCCTGAGAACTGGAACACACAGCATCTCCTACTTAATGATTATTTTAGGGCAACTGGCTTTGATTATAGGATTTGTGAATTTTCCTATATAAATGTCATGGGCCATTATTTTGTAAGTCCACAAGTCACATATATTCCCTTCTGGTCTCTCTCTGCCTGATAAAGGATGAAAAGCATGACATAAATGCCTAAATTGATGACAAATAAGGACATACCCCAGAGAACAAATCTCCAGAAAGCTCAGATCAGATACGTACTAACTAGAAATAAGACACATTCGTAACTAGGATAAATACATATTGGCGGGGATATGTATTGGCCTTTGTCATAGTGTCATAGAGCATATAGGCTTAGACTCGGATTCTAAAAGAGGGCAAAGCTGTAATCTAGAAGATGGGAGGTAAAAGAACAAAATATTTCTGGATCCCAGGTGGACTAAACAGGTTATAGTGTGGCTATGTTACAGAAAGGGGAACGTGGAGTAAGTGGGCTAATTGGCCCTAGTGAGCAAGGGTGAATAGAAAAACCCTTGAAGTGAGTTAGAATGCTTTTAGCTGCAAGTAACAGAAGACTGAACAACAATGGCTTAAACAGTAAGAAAAAGTTATTATTTCACATGAAAAGAAATCTCAAGCTAGGGTAGATCCAGGATTAGGTAATCCATTTACTCAATGGTGTGTCATCAAGGACCCAAGTTCCGTCCGTCCTTCGTCTCTGAAATCCTGGGTTATCCTCTTAGACTGGCTACCTCATGGTCACAAAATAGCTGCTGCAGTAGTAGTCACATGCAGATAACCCAACTGTGAGAGGAAGAAGAGGCTGGTTTTCTTTTGTGGATCTCTTCATATCAGAAGCCTTTTCCAAAAGCCTTCCAGCAACGTCTTTTGTCTTTCCAGTAAGACATATGGTACCTTCTGACTCCTACACTAGAAACTTGGGACATAGAATTCCCTCAACTTGCTTAGACTAATCTAGGCTTGTTCTTGGGGCCTGGGAAGGGTGAAGCCTCCTCTGAAGCCCATGGCTGCATGAAATCTGCATCAGAGCAGGTTCTTTTAGCACAAAACAATCGCGTGCAAGGGAAGGGTTGAAGGGTGGTCAACCAACATTTTTTTCTCTAATATGTTGTCTGGGGAGAAAAAAGAAGAGAAGGAGAGAGATTTAGAAATTGATTCTCAGAAAAATGATATGACTTTTGACTAGGTGGCATGAAGACCCAATTCTATCATGAGCTATCTGGGGTGTGATCTCTGATTTCTCCTCAAGGGGCATGCAAAGCTTCCAAGGCCACAGTACTGACTATTTTCAGCTCTACTGCCCACCACTTTTGCACTCCTATTTCATGCATTTATAATATAAAATGTATCTTTTGGGTGTTTGAGGTTCTGCTCATGCTATTCCTTCTGACAGGAGTGCTCTTCCTACATGTATATACTTGAATGATGCTTATTTCATTCTTCTAGAAGCAGCAGGGATATTTTCAGTAAGGCTAACTGTAACTCCTACCCTGGTTCTGTGTCTCTCCTCTCTCCTTTAACAGTATTCTATGCACACCAGCATATCATAGTACTTACTGGACTGAAATTCCCTTCTTCATGTCTTCCTTCTGTAAACATGTATAGAGTGGCTATTCTGTGGATAGGGCTTGTCTAGATGCTGGAATAAAACATAAAAACAAAACAGGAAACCATCATTCTCAGCAAACTGACACAAGAGCAGAAAATCAAACACCGCATGTTCTCACTCATAGGCGGGTGTTGAACAATGAGAACACATGGACACAGGGAGGGGAGCACTACACACTGGGTTCCGTTGGGGGGAAATGGGGGAGGGACGGGGGTGGGGAGGTGGGAAGAGATAGCATGGGGGGAAATGACAGATACAGGCGAGGGGACGGAAGGCAGCAAACCACACTGCCATGTGTGTACCTATGCAACAATCTTGCATGTTCTTCACATGTACCCCAAAACCTAAAATGCAATTAAAAAAATAAAATAAAAATTAAAAAAAGAAAAGAAAGGGAAAAAGAAAGAGAAAACAATCTAAAAAAAATTGAAGCATAAACTGATCATAAAACAAAAACAAAAACAAAAACAAAAACAAAAGTCCTTGCTCTAATGTACTATAGAGGGCAGGGAATCAGATAAGAAATATCTGTGTAGTAAGCCCAGTGGTGGTATGTGCTACCGTAATGGAATGGAGGGATGTAGGCTGAGATTTCAAATAGAATGATCAGGGAGAGCCTTAGTACTGGGATGCTGTGTAAACAGAGATGATTAAGCTGCTGGAATGAGCCGTTCAAATATCTTCAGGAAGAACATCATGGAAGAGGAAGAGAAAGTGCAAATGTACTTGTTACGTTGAAAGGATGCAAGGTGGTGACATGGCTAAAATGGAGTGAGCTGGTGGGAGAGTGGTAGATGAGGTCTGACAGGTGGCCAGGGCCAGATCACAGAAGGCCTTGTTGGTCACAGTAAGGACTTTGGCCTCTTCTCTGAAAAAAAAAAAGAAGGCAGTGGAGTTTTTGAGCAGAGGAATACATAACTAACAGATGTTTTAAAAACACTAGTTGGGCCAGGCGTGGTGGTTCACGCCTGTAATCCCAGCACTTCGGGAAGCCGAGGTAGGCTGATCATGAGGTCAAGAGATCCAGACCATCCTGGCAAACATGGTGAAACTTCGTCTCTACTAAAAACACAAAAATTAACTGGGGGTGGTGACACATGCTTGTAGTCCCAGCTACTTGGAAGGCTGAGGTAGGTGAATTGCTTGAACCCTGGAGGCAGAGATTGCAGTCAGCCAAGATTTGCACCATTGCACTCCAGCCTGGCGACAGAGCAAGACTCCATCTAAAAAAAATACAACAAATAAACAAACAAACAAACAAACAAAAAACAACACTAGTCTATCAAAAATATCATGGAGGAGGGTAAAGACTGGAGTAGAAAGCAGTTAGGATATTATTTCAGTAATTCAGGAGCCCCCTCATGCTATTAAAACTGAGGAGCATGAGAAATGTGCAGATGAGGAATATTTCCAAAGATGGGGAAAACAGAATTTTTTTCATTGATTGAGTAAGAATGAGAAAATACTTGTGGATGATCCCAAGGTTTTTAGTTTGAGAAAATGGAAGAATGGAATTGCCATTTACAGAGATAAAGAAGGCTGTGAGGGACAAAGGCTGGAGAGAGGAGTTAGTAAGCCAAGCATTTGCTTTTGGACACGTTAAGTTTGAGATACATATTAGACATCCAAGTGGATAATGAGTAGGTAGTTGGATATATGGGTTTGGAATTCAAGGACAGCAGAAATGCAGGAGCTAACAGCATATTAGTTACACTGGAGGCATGAAGTTGAATGAGATCACCTGGGGTATGAGTGTTCATAGAGAAGAGGCTCAAGATGAGCATTCTGTTGTATTGTGATGTCTAGAGGTTGAAAATTGAGAGAGATTCTGCAAAAGAGAGGGAGAAGGAGCAGTCAAGGAGCCAGGCTGTGAACCAAGAGAGCAAGATAACCCAGAAGTTAAAAGAATAAAGTGTTTGATGGTGATGAGGCTCCTGAAGAATGAAGCCTCCCTGAGAGCAGAAACTATTCTTGATCATTTTTATATCCATAGCCCTCTACAGTTAGTGCTGCTCAATCAATGTTTGTGGAACTGAATAGAATGAGTTCTTCTTTTCTGACATATTCTTGTCCTAAGATAATACATACTCAGCACCGTCTTTTTTCCTGTTGGATTTTCCTTTTCCATTTTTATTTTCATAAACATGACGGCTGTGGTCTCAGGGCTGAGGGCTCTGACCACTTTCTTGTGGGAGAACCTACTTGTTAGTATCATCTTCCTTTCATGGAGGGTACAGGGAATGAGGTCCCACTGAGGAGATAAAAATGTGCAGGGAATTTTGCAAGTGCTGTCAACTTGTTTGTACAAAAATGACTGGGATGGAGATGTTCTCCTCCTGTGACACTGCAAAAGTGGGCAGTCTACTGGGAAAGTATCTTGATTGGCTGATCTTGTGCAGTTCAAGACTTTTCTGCACAAATTCCAGGAAGAAGAATGTCTTAAAGCATGAAAATTCAGAACACAAAGATCCCATTCCTTTTGATCTTTTGCTCCAGAACCATTTTAGATCATTTAAAAATATACACCAATGATAGTAAGATAGATTTTAAGTGTTTGCTGAAGGAATAGTAAATCTTCTATTCATTAGAATCTAAAACTACTGTGAATTTCCCTCTCTAGCATTTACTAACTTCTCAGAAATTGTGATAAGGGTGTATAATTTTTCATGAAGCAGTGTGCCCTGATACTTAAACTCATGAAATTTAATAACTGAACTCCAGATCCTAGCTGTCATTTCAAGTGATGTTGTGATAATTTTTTCCCTTCTATTCTCAGGCAGTGGTTGGCATAAAAATGGGTTCTCTCAGCACAGCTAATGTTGAATTTTGCCTTGATGTGTTCAAAGAGCTCAACAGTAACAACATAGGAGATAACATCTTCTTTTCCCCGCTGAGTCTACTTTATGCTCTAAGCATGGTCCTCCTTGGTGCCAGGGGAGAGAGTGCAGAGCAATTGGAGAAGGTATGGAATTCCACAGAGATTTACCAAGGGCCCAGAAGTTTTTATACCCCCTCTGGGTCAGCCAAATGAATTCTATATTTATATCAATAAAACTGCCATCTTGGGAGAGAAAAAACCACATTGAGTAGAGCATATTTCTTAAAAATTGATAATGGTTTGATTAATTTAGTATGCTGTAGTGCAAATAATGTAATGCATGATCTCTTCCTTACTCTCAGTGGTATCACAAATAAATCTCTGCAGTTTAGAGTTCCTTCTTTCAGTGATTTAAATGTGACAGAGTTACTATTATTGTCCTCTAGAAGGTTAAATTTATAATAAATGTAATACCATTTTAGGCATTACCAAGGTTTAAAAATTTTTAGTGATTACATTTGAACTTTATAAAAGTTAGGCATTGTTATCCATACTTTACAGATTGAAAAACTGAGACTTAGAAAGGAAAGGTGACTTTTCAGGTTATATAGGCTAACATTGGAGATTTTTCCATTAGATATATTTTTATTGCAATGGAAATCAGAGGAGAATATCACTTAACAACTCTTAGGATACTTGCAAATCTTATTATTGTTTGTGCTGGGAAACCATGTAAGGTCTTACGTAGCCCCAGATGGGTACTGCCCTAGTTAACAGACTAAGAACAGTAGGAACAGAAGGTTCTAGTGGATAAGAGATTAGTACCTGGAGCTTGACAATGGTCTGAGGCAAGCTGCTTGATCTCTCTTGGACTTATTAATAGCTTCCCTAACATAAAATGAGGGTAATAGTATCTACTCATAAAGTTCTTGGGAAGGTTAAATAAGATATGTAAAGACTTAGTTTAGGAGCTGAGTTTGGAAGATAACATTATTAAAAGTTAGCTATCACTATTGTTCTTGATCTAAAATAGAAAAATAGATACTTAAAACTGCAACCTTTGCAGACCATACATTTCTTCTGACGCCAACAGATCTTTATTTTTCTTTCCTAGGTGCTTCATTTTAATCATACTGTAGACTCATTAAAACAAGAGTTCAAGGACTCACCTAAGGTATGATGATATTATTGCTGAGCTGTCAAATGCTCTTTAACCTAAGAGAAGGATGAAATAACAGCCTGGGTGTTGAGTAGAAGAGTTCCTTCTTCTGCCCATGAGGGAACTGGCTTTGTGTCCCTCTTTAACCTTCCTGATGAAAACTACAGCCTGTGGGTAATAATGATAATGATAACAATAACTATAATAAAGTTTCTTAGGTTTTATTACCTGATTTATTGCCATCCTTACTCAAACATTTTTGTTCCTATATGGATAGTGTCTCATGTTGAGTCTGCCAGTCTTGTCTATGTGGTGTTAGACTTTTCTGTCTAGAGTGAGGACTGATAGAGGATCATGCTGCTTGACCGTATAATTATACGCTGGGAAAACATGGCTTGATGCTGTCTAACCCACATGCTCCGAGACTATGGTCTCCAGTTTTTTCCAGTAGAAGGATTCGTTTTGACATCAAAATTATATAGAAGTCCTATATGAAAATACTTCTGTTTGATTGTGATTGGTTGAGAAAATACATAAATGCATATAGACTCATAGAACACCAGCTTCACTGAACCCAACTTACTATTAAAAGTTCAAAGTCCATGGGTTAGGAACCATTTTCTTTAGGGAATGCTTTAGGGAATATAGGCATATTCCCTATAATGTCCATAAATTCTTAGCCATCTTTCAAATGCATCAAAGCTGCAGCTTAGCAGAATTGCTACCACTGAGGAGCAAGTTAGTGTGTAAAGTCAGTTCAGTGAAGGGCTGAGCTATTTGATTAAATGACCATATGAAAAATGGAGACGTAGAAAAAAGTGTGAGACAAGAGAAACGATTCTGTAACTACAAAAGCAGCAGTTACACTGGAATTATTGCCCTGAACACCCCACTGGGATCTCTTTATTTATGAAAATTGCCTTTGAATTAAATCATTAGGACCAACGAGCACACATGTATTATGCAGTAACTTATAATTCTGCACACAGACTGCAACCAAACTTACAGAGTGGTGAAATTAATGTGCTAGTCAAAATCCAAGGAAAAAAATGCTTGAAACTCATTTCCTTATATTCAGCCCGTTTATTCAGAGGCAAACGTCTTGTTCTGTAGGTAGTTATCACTCTCCGATAGCAAAAATCAAGCAATTTAATACACCATTCTTTGTTTACTAATGCTTCAGTGCTCTCAAGCTGGAAGAATTCATTCTGAGTTTGATGTCCTGTTCTCTCAAATCAACCAGCCAGACTCTAACTATGCCCTCAGCATTGCCAACAGACTTTACGGGACAAAGATGATGGCCTTCCATCAGGTAAGCCCATTTGGAAGAGTGCTCAACAACTTTCTTGGCACCCTCTGAATTTCATACCACAACACTGATGAAGAGTGAGAAGAGTCACATGACATTCATTTATCATTAAGACATTGACTTTGCACTGACTTACAGTTTCAGTGAAATGGTTTTACTGAAACTCTCATGTAAAGTTCTAAATATCACATAAAAATGACTTCTGCAAGATCTCCAAGGCTGTCCAAGAACCAAGGTCAGGGATGAAGCACTAAACAAAGTAAGTAAGAACCATCCCCATGGACCAGAAGAAAAACAAAATCAATTCTTTGTATCTTTTTCAAAGGTTCTTAATAGTGGAGTATCAAGACGTCATTGAAAGTCCATTGGATTGTGAGCCAAGAGAAAGGAGTTCTGTTTCCATTTAGAATACATAACTGGGCAAGTCACTTCTATCTTTAAAATAAGAGGATTAGGCTTAGTTATGTCTAGCTCCAATATTCTAACACCATATATGCCCTTTACCAACAGCATGGTCCTTTGTACCTTTATTGAGTGTTTACTCTGTGCCAGTCATTCTGCTTAACACATTACAGGCTTTATCTCCTATAATCCTCACATTGTGCTAAGATATGCGTATAAAATTTCCATTAATTCTACATACACACTGTGAAGCAGATTCTGAAAAGTCAGGTTGACAAAGGTCACAGAGATATTTAAATGGCAAAGCCTGGATTTGACCCCTATCCAAAGCCATCCTCCTGTTTTTAATTGCTACATCAACCTGCTGTGATTGAGGTGAAATACAAGCTTTTGTTTGACCAGGATTATTTAAATGCCAGCTGGGTGAAGCTGGATGAAATCATGAATTTGTCATGTTCTTGCCTTGCCTGGCTAATCAGATTGTCTTGGATGTGATAAGTTTCTGACAGTCAGAATATTTACAACTTGGGGTAGGTATTATAGATATTCAGAGTGTATTTTCTTTTACTGCTCTGTAAACATATAGGGAATGATTTGTGGGGAGTGTCTAGAGTGGTGGGGATTAACAATCATGGTCTTTCGAGTTGGGGTGCCTTCTCTCGTGACTTTGCCTTTTCAAAACAGTGAACCAGACATAACAGTAGTTAAATGTGGATTTGGGATGATCATGATGCCATCTGTTCTTGAAGTCAGAAGGTCCTCATTCACATCATGAAGATTGTCTTGAACTATGTAATGAGAGAGACCTTGTTACTTCAGGATTCTGGCTGGAAAAACGTTCATCTCCTGGGCTATGGAGAGTTACTTAAGGTTGTTTCAATCACAATTGGATCCAGCTCAGGACAAGATTCATGCTGAGGCCCAGACTTTGCTCTTAGTTAAGCTTTGTTTTTATTCTATGCTAGACACATCTTCCATATTTCAAAGTCTTGTATCATCCTATTAAGTTCATGATGGGCACTGGGTCCCAGTGGGCTATGGAGGTATGCTCCTAAGGTCTCAGGAATTGAATCATGGCAATCTCATTTGGGTCCACGTAGATTTCACTGTTGTCTTGACAGAAAGGCAACATAAAATCTCCTGCTCTATAAAAATCTAGGGCCATGGTGGCTCCAGAATGCTACACAGGAGGGGTTTGGGAGTAAGAATTTTTGGTTAAAAGAAAAGGTAATTTCTTTATACTGAGTTTGCACACCACTTTCACTTGGATGATATGTTATAGGTGAACAAAATAATACATTCTTTAAGATACTTTTGTTCACACTTTACATAAATTTGACAGAAATGCCAAGTATTTTCATCAGATCATGATTTTCTTATTAATTCTATTTATTGTAGCTTGTGAGGAGATTGATATATGTCATGGGAGAAACCTTCTGTTAGACCTCAGAAAAGCAAGTCACTGAACCATTCTACTTCTCAGTTTTCCTGTCTATAACCTGAGAGCAGTAACTCCCATGTCTGCTTTGAAGAGGAAAGAGTAGGAATAGAGTCAGAAAGTGCTCCTTGTATTACAGTTTGTCATTTTGCTTTTAACACTTTAAAACTAAGAAAGCCTATCATTTGACAGAAGTAACAACAAAAGGTTTCTGCAAATTCCTTTTAGAAGAGTTTTGGATTTTGTTAAATTTATTTGTTTTATTTAAAATAAATACATTTGGATTCTGATTCCTCTAAGACTTGTTTATAGGAACTGCTTTTGTCTCTGCATTAGAATTTTAGAACACATAAAGATGTAGATTTTTGTTTTCTTTACACTGTTTTTGAATTGCTGTTCAATTATCATTTCTTTCACAGCAATATTTAAGTTGTTCTGAGAAATGGTATCAAGCCAGGTTGCAAACTGTGGATTTTGAACAGTCTACAGAAGAAACGAGGAAAACAATTAATGCTTGGGTTGAAAGTAAAACTAATGGTAAGGATAAGTCAATATGTGTCTCCAATCTCTGTCTGTGTTGTGTTGATAAGCTACCTGAGTTGGCTTGTTAACGAGGAAGTTGGCTGAAGTCCCGTACCTGATGTAGGCAAATCATCAAGAAAGGAATGGGCCATATTTTAAAATATCCCTTACAATCAGCTGTTCTATAATCTATACAAAGTGACTTTGAGAGTGAACACCATTTCTGTTTCATAAACGTGTGGTCCATTCTGCAATTAAAATTAATTAAATTTAAATTTACTTTTCACAATTAAAACACCCATATATATTGATAAATATTTCTTAAATGACACGTTAAATATTTGTTACCAAGGATATATTTATTTTTTTAAATTTAGAAATATTTGGTTAAGGAAAAATTTTAGGGATATGCAAAGGTAGAGAGAATATGTAATGAACCCTATTTTCCCATCACTCAACTGTAACAGTTCTCACTAAGGGCTGGCCTCATTCATGTAATCTCTCACCCTTTCTCCAACACCTCTTTAAGATTATATTGCAGTAAATTCTAGACATTATATCATTTTCCTACACATATTTCACTTTGTTTTTCTCAAAAACCACATGATTATCTCAATAGATGTAGAGAAGGCCTTCGACAAAATTCAACAGCTTTTAAGCTAAAAACTCTCAATAAACTAGGTATCGATGAAATGTATCTCAAAATAATAAGAGCTATTTATGACAAACTCACACCAATATCATACTGAATGGGCAAAAACTGGAAGCATTCCCTTTGAAAACTGGTACAAGGCAAGGATGCCCTCTCCCACCACTCCTATTCAACATGGGATTGGAGGTTCTGGCCAGGGCAATCAGGCAAGAAAAAGAAATAAAGCATATTCAATTAGGATAAGAGAAAGTCAAATTGTTTCTATTTGCAGATGACATGATTGTATATTTAGAAGACCCCATCATCTCAGCCCAAAATCTCAATAAGCTAATATGCAACTTCAGCAAAGTTTCAGGATACAAAGTCAATGTGCAAAAATCACAAGCATTTCTATACAACAATAACAGACACACAGAGAGCCAAATCATGAGTGAACTCCCATTCACAATTGCTACAAAGAGAATAAAATACCTAGGAATATACATATTTTCATATCTGTTAATTTACTTAGTACAGTAGTGTTAAAAACGCCTCATCTCTTGTGCTAACTCTAATCTGCTGGTAGTAGCTGCTTGGGAAGTCTGTACTGAGAGTCTGAGGCTTAAACTTAGGTTACTTGAAAAAGCCCACAATTGAGCCAGTAGTCACTAACTCTGTGACAGTAGAGATTTTTGTCTGCTTAGTTTTGTGTTATATTCTGAGTTTTGTGCTACAGTGCATGGAACAGTGCCCAGCATTTAGAAAATGCTTAATTTTTTTTAGCATGAGTAAAAAGATGATTAGTGTTATCTGTCATGGGTGTGCATTAGGGATTCACATGTTATATATTTATGTAGAATATTACTGTTATTTCATCATTTGTTTATATTTTTATTTACCATTTCATTCAAAAATATACATTGTACACTTAAAGTTAGATATTACCATCACATGCTAGGATTGTGTTAGGCCTAGAAGTTCAATGAAAATTAAAACCTTCATGAAGCTTAAAGTTGTCGTTCAGATATTCCTATGATTCAAATTGTAAAATAGATTACATTCCAAAAAGGTGTTATAAACTGCAATGTACCAAAATTCACCAACAGGGCTAGATGTTTAATTTTGATCAGTTTATTTACAAAGCAATTCCTGGCATAATTTTATGAATCTTGATATTCAGATATGTGTTTACTTTAAGTGCTATTGTATATTTGTGCATTGAAAGAATAAGTATTTTAAATACTTAACACTAGGAGCCCAAATAGCATTATAACTTCATTACTGTAGAAAGATGTCCCCCACCTATCAAACAAACAGTACTTGTGCGTATTTGTACAAAATATCACTTCTTCCTCCATGTGGCTTTTTCATGTAAGGATAGCTTGTTCTCCACAAATACATTGTCCTGAAGGGCAGGGACCATGTGTCTCCCCACTACTTTCACAGCCCCTGGGGTATAAAATAATAAGTATTTAAAAATGCTTAACATATTTGCACGTACTGAAGTGGTGGTAACTATAAAGTCTAGTAAATATTAAAAGTAAGCCACAAGAAATTATTAAGTAATATTTAAATAGCAGTAATGTACAAGAAAGCACTGGATATAACTAGGCATAAGACAAATTGACTTATCACTAATATACTAGCTACTCCCTGGGTGCCATCTTCTGATTAAATAACTAAGCATTCAATATTCTCTGAAATAAACTTCATTTGACAAAGAAGGCTCCATGGCCAAGAGATGAAAGTAGTTCTTCTGGTATCTCAAATTTACAATTAGTCTTAAAAAAGAAATGGCTCTAAATTTCTTAGGACTCTTCAACTCTCCACTATCAATAAGTTCAAATCCAAATACAATTATCTTATTTTTTATACAAGGAAAAGTCACAAATCTCTTTGGAAAGGACACAATTGACCCTTCATCTGTACTGGTCTTGGTTAATGCCATCTATTTCAAAGGACAATGGCAAAATAAATTTCAAGAAAGAGAGACGATTAAAACTCCTTTTCAGCTAAGTGAGGTAAGTATTTTATTTTTGGACTGATGACAAATGTTGGAGAACACAATAATCATTTAAGGACAATTTAGAAGGATTTAGTGAAAATATTGGTCTAGGTTTCTGTTGGTTCTTTTTATTGTATTTTCTACAAATTTTCATTTTTCCTTTATTAAGTAACAGTAACTTTTATCACAGAGCACCCACCTGGAGTCTTGGGATACTAAGATTCTCAGACAGAGAAGAAAACCCATTGTTTCCTTAATGTTCTATGGGTGCATTATTTCTCTATATACGATGGTTATTTTCTCCAGCAGCACACTAAAGCTATCTGTGTTATTTTTTTTCTGGAGAGTTTCTTGAAGAAAGATTAAAAAGAAATAATTTAATACTATATATTTTTTTCCCACAAAAATCATGTTAGCTAGAAACCCTGACTTTGTTTTTGGTAGACCAAGTTCCCTATACATATTATTAGAACAATTCAGTCTCTAACCATGACTTATTTTAAATTTAAAAAATGGATAACCTTTGCAAAGGGAAATAACAAGGCATCTACTTTGTAGTTTCTATTTTACCCATGTCTTTAGAGTGTGTATGCAGATATTCATGTTATGCAAGGCAATCAGTATTCACACATGTGCACTCACGTAGGTAAATACACTATCTAATTATAATCTTTTTCTTCTTAGCAGGGTAAAAATGTAACTGTGGAAATGATGTATCAGATTGGAACATTTAAACTGGCTTTCGTAAAGGAGCCGCAGATGCAGGTTCTTGAGTTGCCGTATGTGAACAACAAACTAAGCATGATTATTCTGCTTCCAGTAGGCACAGATAATCTAAAACAGGTAATGCAGTTAAAGCATGTGTGCATGTTAACGCACAGACACAAACACACACACATACACACACACACACAGTGTAACTCATGACATCAGTTTAGTCATTGATTCACAATCTAGGCCTTAGTAGAATTGCCCCAGGGGCTGTGAAAGTGGTGGGGAGACACATGGTCCCTGCCTTTCAGGACAATGTATTTATGGAGAACAAGCTATTCTTACATGGAAAAGCCACATGAATGCAGAAGTGATATTTTGTACAAATAGAAATACTGGTTGTTTGATAGTTGGGGGACATCTTTCTACAGTAATAAAGTTATAATGCTATTTGGGCTCCTAGTGCGTAGAAAGATCTGATTAAGCCATCTTACTCTCAGGGGCAGTATTTCTGAGCCATTTGTAATGTACTTTCATGGGCTAACCATTTTCAACATCTCAGTTTTGTGGAGAAATGGGCACCACACTCATTAATAAGTGGTCACAGTGGTGAAAGGAGTTTAGATCCATCCCCCTTTCCCCAGCTGCAGCCAAAGCTGCCCAGCACAGAACAGGCTGTCCTAATAGCTGAACTTCTGGGAGCCTGCAGAAGCTGATACATGTGGATGGGATGGCCACACAATGAGAAACTTCTAAGCCAGGGAGTGCTGGCTTGAGGCAAAAACACTGTTGTGTAGGTGAGCAGGGTGTATGTGTGTTGGGTGGTAGGGAAGGCTTCTTGAAAGAGCAGGGTCAGGACATAATCTGGATTAAGAAGTAAGATGGGTACCAATTGAGAGGGAGCTGTAGTAACAGCAGTGCAGCTGTGGCCATGAGAACAGGTACGCTTGTGATTGTGGTCAAGTCAGAGGGAATCAGGTCCTGAGGGCTTGTGGTTGTCTGGAGTGAAAGATATTTGGAGACATAAAGCAGTTTGGGAACAGTTTAGACTCTGCAAGAAGTTTTCTAGAAGCAGACTATGGGATTAGAATGAAGGGGTCAGAAAGGGTTTCCTAGTAGAGCAATTTCAGTGCGAGCCTTGCTGGATGAATAGAAGGTGAATAGAATTCTACAGAATAAAATAGAATCAAATTGCAGGGGCCCTGCTACACCAAGCAGAGCGAACAGCAGTGCAAATGCCTTAAAGCAAGGCAGCATGAGCTGTGGTGCAAAGTCATGGTCTCTTGGATGTGGGCAGAAAAAAGACAAAAGGAAAAGACACTTTGGAAGAAAAACCACCTTTACTTCATGGTGAATTTTATATTGTCATGATAGGGAGTAGTTGCCAAAATCATTTTAAACTCTCCGAGTAGAAGGATGGGATGTGACATAGCGTGGTGGTTTGGAGCTGTGGACAGGCCTGGCTGGAGAGTTCAGTGCTCGAGGGGGCGTTTGAAAGGTTTACGAAAAAATGATGAAACTGGATGGGGAATGAGAAGTTAGCATGCTGAGGCTGCTTTGGGAAACCTGAGCATTGACATGGGAGCTGACATGCTGGGCAGAGGCGCAGGAGGCCCAGAGTTCAGCTTCAGGAGCAGCCACCAGAGACAGCAACAGAGAAGGGCATGAGAGGATGAGAGCTACCAGAGTGCATGGGGATCCTGGCATCAGGGATGCCAAACGAGAATCAAGTTCATAAATGAGGGTGTCGTGAAATGTTTCAGATATGAGAACCAAGAAGAAATAGTTGAGTTCATTCAGGAAACAGGAGCATGATGACCTCAGAGACGATACAGGGAGAAGTGCGTTGAAGCATGCATGCTGAGGAAATCGAGGGAGAAGACTGTAGGATACAAACTTCAGAAGACTAATTATCAAATTTCGATGAGAAACAGACAACAGAAAAGGGAAAATGTGGCTAATGGCTAATTTTAAGGGAAAATTAAACCACTCACACTGAGAATGAAAAAAACAAATGACATCTAATGCAGAGGTCATGTGTTTGGCTCATGTGGGCTCATCTGTATTTTGTCTCTTAGATAGAAAAGCAGCTGAATTCGAAGATGTTTCACGAGTGGACCAGCTCTTCTAACATGATGGAAAGAGAAGTTGAAGTACATCTCCCTCGGTTCAAACTTGAAATGAAGTATGAGCTAAATTCCCTGTTAAAATCTCTAGGGGTGACAGATATCTTCAACCAGGTCAAAGCTGATCTTTCTGGAATGTCACCAGCCAAGGGCCTGTATCTATCAAAAGCCATCCACAAGTCATACCTGGATGTCAGCGAAGAGGGCACGGAGGCAGCAGCAGCCACTGGGGACAGCATCGCTCTAAAAAGTCTACCCATGCGAGCTCAGTTCATGGCGAACCACCCCTTCCTGTTCTTTATAAGGCACACTGATACCAACACAATTCTATTCTGTGGCAAGCTTGCCTCTCCCTAATCAGATGGGGTTGAGCAAGGCTCAGAGTTGCAGAGGAGGTGCAGAGACAATCCTGTGACTATTCCATGACCAGAAAGCTTGTTCACACCTCACACGCCTCTGTGCCTCAGTTTGCTCACCTACAAAATAGGTCTAGGATCTCTTCCAACAATTTCATGAGTTGCAAACCTGAGGCTTTGTTAATCATAGAAAAAGGTGAGAAAGCCTTTCTGGCTTTCTTATCTGTGGCGTCTCATTTGAGTGCTGTAACATGATCAAAACATAATCAGCAGCATGAGCAAGCCAGTGAGTAAAATTTTAAGGGATTAGATTTTTTTGACTTGTATATATCAGTGAGATCTTGAATAAGCGACCTGACATCTCTACTTAAAGAAAACCAGCTGAAGGGCTTCAACTTTGCTTGGATTTTAAAATGTTTTACTTGCATATGTAAATAGAACATGGTGAGTTTTAGTTCAAAATTCTGTGTTGAAAAATAATAAACCCATGAAATACCTTAGGCCTGTGAAGACTTGTAATATATGACAGCAATCAAATGGCGTATGAAAGGATACTTTGAATGTGGAGAAGTCGAATTCAGTCAATATTTTAGTGGAATTTTTGGCCAATTCCTTGACTTGAATTGAATTACGCTACTAAATTGAATAATAGATTTTCTCCTCCTCCTTCTCCTGCCCTTCCTCCTTTCTTCTCCTCCCCTTTCTCTCCCTCCCTCCTCCTCCTTCTTTTTTCTTCTTCTTCCTCCTCCTCTTCCTCTTTCTTCCTTTCTTCTTTCTTCTCCTTCTCTTTTTCCTTCTTATTTCTCCTCTTCCTCCTCCTCTTCCTCCTTCGCCTCCTTCTCCTTCCACTCTTTCTTCTACTCCCCCTTCTCTCCCACCTCCTCCTCCCTCTTCTCCAGCAAGTAAAGGTTTAAAACAGCAAAAGACATAAGTCAATCAGAAGTTTTTTGTTTTAAAGAAAGCTTCCTTTTATACTCAGGATAGCATGAAGCAATAATCAGATAAGAGTGGCTATAAAACATGTACTGACTTCTCAGTGCCTTCTTGGTGAATATTTTCTCCTGGAACTTCCTCAGAGGTCTCAGTAGTGCAGGATTCCCCCAGTTATACCTTCCCTAGTCCCATCTTACAAGAGCTGGCCTGAGTCAGCCATTGCTTCCCTCCTAGGTGACAGGCAACATTCTTTTAGGACAGACAGTGGTGGCAGTCACTAAAATCTGTTCCTTTCCCCTTGGAGCATTGAAGAATATGGTCTGCTTTAATCTTCAATAAGGATATTATAAAATTTTAAGCATGCAATAATCTCAGCAAAGTGTAAGGCTGAAGAATATCTACTTACAATAGCATACAGCTTCCTTGCTGCACTGAATGGCTGTCATGTTGCACGTGGTCGTTCCAGTGATTGTCTCCCAGGCCCATTTGTCACATGGCATAAAGACAAGAAGCTGCCTTGGCCAGTGTCACAGGATAATCCAGGAGTCCACAGGCACAGTGGGTTTAACTGTGGTAACATGGAGAGACATGAAGCAACAGTGAAGTGTATAGGAAAAATAAGAATAGTCTTTTGGTACCTACACTTCACCCTAAGCATTGTGAGGATGTCACCTGGAAGTGTGGGAGTCCTTGGTTTTTGTCTTTTTTTGAGAGAAAGGATTTGGCCAAGAGACAATTTAGCAAAAAGAGCAGAGAGTTTACTGAATGAGAGTACACTCCAAGAGAGATGTGGCTTGATCTGGCTGGAAAACAACCATAGAGTCCTGTGTTGTGGTTTTTATTATGTCAGACTTTTTATTAAAGTTCCCACTATATATATGGCCACTACTGTCAATTATGAAACATCTCTCTCTCTCTCTCTTTCTCTCTCCCTCTCTCTCTCTCTCTATATATATGTGTGTGTGTGTGTGTGTGTGTGTATAATCTATATCTATCTATCTATCTCTCTATCTATTTGTTTATCTATGTCTCTCCATATATTGGGGGTGGGGAGAGAGGGAGAGAAAGTTTATTTAAAGGAAGTGGCTCATGCAGTTATGGAGGTTGGCAAATGCAAAATCTGCAGGGCAGGCTTGATATGCAGGAAAGAGTGGATCCTGCAGCTTGAGTCTGAAGGCAGTCTGGAGGCAGAGTGCCCTCTTCCTCATGAGACCTTAATCTGGCTTCTCTTAAAGCCTTCAGCTGATTGCATGAGGTCTACCCACAATATGGAGGGTAATTGGCCTTACTTAAAGTCTACTGATTTAAATGTTAATTTCATCTAAAATTGCCTTCACAGCAACATCCACACTGGGATTTGACCAAATATCTATGGGCCTAGCCAAGTTGACACACGGAATTTGACCATCACAGGCACCAAGGGAGCGAGGAGGTGAATGCAAGCTATTTTTCATCCTTTGAAGAGCTAACAGAAACTGTGCCTCTGCCAGTGTAAACAATATAACAAACCAGCAAGACTTATGGAAAAACCCACAAAAGCAGCCTTGTATTTCCCTCCTATTGTCCCTATAAAGCTGCTTAGAGAAAGATCCATCCCTAGCCCCAGAATGAAAACTCCAGCAGTTCTCATGGCTTTCTGGTTATACCTAAAATCTAGAAAATCTGTGATTATTCCACACCACTAACATAATCAGATACAGGAATTAAAAGATTTAAGCCTAGATGGTAATCCAAATCCTTACAATTTATCAGGTGGTCTGAGGACCAAAATACTGGTCTCATATGGGAGCTTGTTTGAAATAGAAAAGCAAAGTCTTTGGCTCCAACCCAAACTCACGGAAGGAATCAGAGCCTGCAGTTTAACAAGCTCCCCAGCTGATCTGTGTGCACATGATAGTTTGAGAAGCACTGATCCTAACTACAAGCCTAATTTTATAGTATGTCTTCTTCCCTCCCCCCAGCTGGGGCAGGTGCCGGGAGAAGCCTGGGATCTAGAAGAGAGGGGTGGTTCTTCCCACTCACCTGCTCACTCCTAAGGAAAAGCAGTAAGGGAGAAGTTGACCAGGGAATGGAATAGTCCTGCAGATCTAGAAGCTGGTGTCATGTTCTGGACCTGACATTTTGTGTGTAGGAGCTGTTGTGGGTTCCCTGGGCAGAGGGCTTATCTGGTCCCTCCCATAGGCAGTGCTCTTCCTGCTGGTGAGCTGCTGGCCCCAGTAACACATCCCACAACCCTAATGATTAAGTTCCCTTCCCTTTTTGGCAGGGTCTCTTCCTCTTGCTTGAGGTTTACTGACTTTCTTGGCATTATTAGTTAATATTTTCCATCAGATTTGTTCAGTCATTATTTCTTTAAATATATTCGTGTGTGTATTATGTACATATGTTTTTGCTAAAGGCAAAACTGCGACTACTTTTGCACCAAACTAAAAGGATTTTTCTTTTTAAAAAATATTTTACTGGCGACAGAGCCTGATCCTGTGGAAGCATGGGTTCTGGGGCTTTGCTAGCGTGGATCTAGAGTAGCTCTTACTGGAGGGCCGTGCTCAGCACACTGCAGCCTGAGGCGAGGTCCTGCCTTCTGCCTAGTTCTGTATGGTTTTGAAGCTACTGCTGGTTTTGTATGGCCAGTGCTCAGCACTTGGAAGGCACAGCACGGTGAACCACTAAGACACACCCTGGTGTTCCCTCCACTCTTACTTCTCTCTGCTCTCCGTCCCCAGTGCCTGCTTCCTCAGGCACCATATGATGCAGCAGAATCTCAGTCCATGAACCAGTGATTTACCAGAGACAGCCACAATCTCCAGGAGGAAGAAAAGATCTGAATGTTGTTGGGGCTGAGAGAAACTGACCCACATAGTAGCACCCCTTCCCACCTGCCTATCTGGCACACCTGGTCTTTCCTTCTTGGGCGGGTCATTTTTCATTCCAAGAACGTTTCCAGCTGGTGGCAGCTGGGCACCAAGTGGGTCACCTCCCAAGAGGGCCTATGGGCAGATGGGGAGGGACAAGGTAAGAGCTTATTGAAGCATGTTTTGCCTTATGACCTGCACAATCTAAAAGATGTATCTACTTTTTACTAAACAAGTTTGTGGACCTCTGTTTTAGAGCTCAAACAGCTCTACTCCTCTGGCATGGTCTTTATTGAATGATCTGGGAAACAACACACATGCAAATATATTTAAGGAAATAATGACTGAATACTCTACAAATCTGATGGAAAATATTAACCAACAATGGCAAGAAATTCAGTAAACCTCAAGCAAGAGGAAGAGACCCTGCCAAAAAGGAAAGGGAACGTAATCATTAGGGTTGCGGGGTGTGTTACTGGGGCCAGCAGCTCAACAGCAGGAAGAGCACTGCCCATAGGTGGGAGCGGAGGGGCCCTCTGTCCAGGGAACCCACAACAGCTCCTACAGGCAAAATATCAGGTCCGTTCATGGAAGTTTCTCCACTCTAGCTGATCTCTCTGCTCTGTTAAAGGTCCACTCATGGAGGTCTCTCCACTTCAGCTGGTCAGAATCCCAAAGTCATTTCCCAGATCTTTGCAACATTTGGAACCTCCATTTGTCTCACAATCTCTCAGTGGCTGCCAGGTCTGGTGGAGCTTAACCCTGGATATGCAACTTAATATTTGGACAAAGACTCCAGGAAACCCACCCATGTGCAGCTTCCCAGCTCCTTCTTCATGCAGCTCCCTCCTTTCTAGTATCCTGCCTCAAAACTCCAGGTCACAGCCTTGAACTCTGACTTCCGGCCCTCTGCCCAAAGACCACAGCTGTTAGTGTGGGTTTCACTTCTAGAGAGCCAGGGGGATATAGAGCTTCCTGGGGTCTCCCAAAGATCATAGCATAGCTTTGTGCCGTCTGTCATCCAAAGGCTGAAACAATTGTCTCCTGCACTCTGTCCAGTTTTATATTTGTTTACCATAAGAGGGGATGTCTAAGATTTGTTACTCCATGAAGGCCAGGATCAGAAGTCCAGGGTCCCTTTATAGTGACCCCAGGCCAATATTCCTGCCAGATTCTGCATCTGGTCCTGAGGAGCCTTACCCCTTCGATGGCCCATAGAGATAAGTGCTGTTACTTCCAAGATAGAATAGCCCTCTGCTCTACTTTAGTTTCCTAAGCCAGAGTCTCCCAATAGTGGGCAACACACACCATGCCATTTTGGCAATCCTACTGAAGAGGCTCTAAAGACTTGGTGTAGGGGGGTCCTCACCAAGAAGAATGGGTATGCCTCTGGACATATCTCTCTTCTAATAAATATCCTCAAATCCCTCTTCTAATCTCCATTTCTTTGATCTTTTATATCTGAAATGTAAATAAGGGCATCCAAGAGCCTCAAAGTCTCAATTTTTTTTTCTTTTTTTTTGCATTACCTACATGTAGTCTAATACCTCATTTGGAAGGCAGCACCTAATTTATTTTGGTGCCTCACTTAGACTTAATTTGGCATCACGTTAGACTTGGCATTAGTTGCATAATGCTGTTTGCTTTTGTTGGCAGACATATCAAAATTGTCAGTAACAATATTATCTCATGCTGATTGGAATCTCTGACCAGAAGTTATAGATATGCTTGAAGAAGCAAATCTGTGAAACAAAGGCAGTTTTGTGGATAACATCTTACAAAATATGTAAGAAAAATGATAGAAACGGGGAAAATTAGGAAATCACTCGTGTATACATGCCACTGGCCTGAGTTCATGACAAGAGGAGTGGAGGACTGATAAAAGACACATCTAAATATCCTCAGTTGCATTATTGAGTTAAAAGGAAGTTGGGAAAAATTCAGAATAGCCCACACAATATTGAAGAAGAAGAATAAAGTCAGAGGGTGGCTACTTCCTGATTTCCAGACTTATATAAAGCCACAGTAATCGAGACAGTGTCATACTGTTGAAAAAATAAAAAATAAGTCAGTGGAATGAAGAAAGTGCCCAGAAAGAGACCCAAACAAATAAAATCAACTGGTCTTTGGTAAAGGTGTAAAGCCAATTCAATGGCGAAGGAATAAACTTTTCAACAAATGGTGGTAGAACAACTGGATATCCACATGTCAAAAAAAAATCTATAATCCAATTTTACATGCTTCACGAAAATTATCTCAAAATTGATCATTCACCTAGATGACATGGGAGAAAATCTAGGTGACCTTTGGTTTAGCAATGTCATTTTAGATACAACACCAAAGGTATAATCCGTGGAAAAAAAAACCCCGGATAATTTGGACTTAATTAAAATTAAAGACTTCTGCTCTGCAAAACACATGGTTAGAATAAAAACGCAAGCGACAGAGTGGAAAAAAATATTTACAAAACATATGTCTGATTAAAAAGACAAGCTAGTACCTAAGATATACAAAGAATTCTTAAAATTCAACAATAAGAGACCAGGTATTGTGGCTTATTTCTATAATCTCGGCACTTTGGGAGGCTAATGCAGGCAAATCGCTTGAGCCCAGAAATTTGAGACCAGCCAGGGCAAATGGTGAAACACTGTCTCCCATCCCTTGTTCCTCTCCAACAAAAAAATTAACCAGGCATGGTGGCACTTGCCTTAGTCCTAGCTACTTGGGGGCCTAAGGTGGGAGGCTAAGTTGAGCCTAGGAGGTGGGGGCTGCAATGAACTGTGATCACAGCACTGCACTCCAGCCCAGGAGACAAAGACTCTGCCCCACCACCACCAAACAAAAACAAAAATAACATTAAGAAAACAGCCTGTTAAAAATGGGCAAAATATATGGACACCATACCAGAGAAGATACACAGATGGCAAATAAACAAATGAAAATATGCTTGACATTATCTGTTGTTAGAAAATTGCAAATTAAAACCTATTAGGATGGCTAAAATCCAAAGCACTGACAGCATCAAATGCTGGTGAAGATGTGGAGCAACAGAAACTCTGTGGTTCATTGCTTACGGGAATAAAAAAATGGTATTTTGGAAGACAGCTTGTCAGTATCTTATAAAACTAAACATGTTGTTGCCATGCAATCCAATAGTTGCATCCATTGGTATTTACCCAAATGAGCTGAAAATTTATGGGTACACAAAAACCTGTACACAAATGTTTATAGCAGCTCTATTCATTATTGCCAAAAAATCGGAAGCAACCAAATGTCCTTCAATACATGAATGGATTAAAAACAGTGGTACATTTATGCAATGGAATATTATTCAGCAGTAAAAATAAATGGACTACCTAGCCATGAAAAGACATGGAGGAATTTAAATGCATATTACTAAGTAAAAGAAGCCAGTTGGAAAACTACATACTATATGATTCCAAATTAGAACATTCTGGGAAGGACAAAACTGTGGAGACAATATAAAGACTGGTGGTTGTGAGTGAACTGGGAAGAGGAAGGGAGGGATGAATAGGTGAGCACAGAGGATTTCTAGGGCAGTGAAACTATTTTCTATGATATTGTAATGGAAGATGCATGCCACTGTACATTTGTTAAAACCCATAGGATATACAACAGAAAGACTGAACTCTAATTTAAACTACAGAATTTAGTCAATAATACTATATTTAGTTAATAACTAAATTAATAATATTAGATCCATTATAACAA
Source organism: Saimiri boliviensis (assembly GCF_048565385.1). Taxonomy (NCBI): domain Eukaryota; kingdom Metazoa; phylum Chordata; class Mammalia; order Primates; family Cebidae; genus Saimiri; species Saimiri boliviensis. The sequence goes on along the minus strand of NC_133461.1, from coordinate 15,399,570 downwards.
ATGTATAACAATAATGCAAAATATTAAGTGTAGGAAAAATTGGGAAGGAGATACTAAGAGAGTATATAGGAACCTTATGCTTTCTGCTCTATTTTTCTGTAAACCTAAAACTTCTTCAAAAAAATTAAGAATATTAATTAATTTATTTTTGAGACAGAGACTCACTCTGTTGCCCAGGCCTGAGGCTTGATCTTGGCTTACTGCAATTTCTACCTCCTGGGTTCAAATAATTCTCATGCTTCAGCCTCCGAGCAGCTAGGATTACAGGCGTGTGCCACCATGCCTGGTTAATTTCTTTGTATTTTTAGTAGAGATGGGGTTTGACCATATTGGTCAGGCTGGTCCCAAACTCCTGACCTCAAATGATTCACCCACCTTGGCCTCCCAAAGAGCTGGGATTACAGGTGTGAGCAACTGTGCCTTGCCAAGAATATTAATTTTTAAAGAAGGAAATTGGTAGTTTGGGGTGAGCAGAGCAAGATGGCAGAATAGAAGCCTACCCCACTCATTTGCCCTGCTGAAACACCAAATTTTAGTAACTGTCTGCACATAGAAAAGCACAGTCACGGCTGGGCATGGTTGCTTATGCCTGTAATCCCAGCACTTTGGGAACCCGAGGCAGGTGGATCACCTGAGGTCAGGTGTTTGAGACCAGCCTGACCAACATGGTGAAACCCCATCTCTACTAAATATACACAAAATTATCTGGGTGTAGTGGTGGGCGCCTGTAATCCTAGCTACTCAGGAGGCTAAGGCAAGATAATTGCTTGAACCTGGGAGGTGGGGGTTGCAGTGAGCCAAGATCGTGCCATTGTACTCCAGCCTGGGTGACAAAAGCCAAACTTCATCTAAAAAAAAAAAAAAAAAAAAAGAAAAAAGAAAAGAAAAGAAAAGAAAAACACTGTCACAAGAACCACAAATCAGGTGAGCAATCATAGTACCTGGTTGTAACTTCATATCCTGGAAAGAGGAATTGAGAGGGGCAGGAGAGACAGTCTTGAATCACCAATGCCACCCTTTCCCCATCTCTTCTGCAGCAGCCATGCGACATGGAGAAAGAGTCCATGCCCTTGAGGGAAGGAGAGTGCAGTGACTTGGGGACTTTATATTGAAGTCAGTGATGCTCGTCACAGTAGAGAAGAAAGCTTAGCAGACTTAGCAGAGAACAAAGCTGTGCGGAGCTCAGCCAGCTCACCCTTGCAAGAAGGGAGAATTTGAACCAGTCCTAATCAGAGGAGACTCACCCATCCCAGTGACTGGAACTTGAGTTTCTTGGCAAAGCATTGCCATCACAGGCTAAAGCACTTTGGGGTTTTAAGTAAGCTTGAAAGACAGTCTAGGACACAACGACTGCAATTGCTAGGAAACTCCTAGTGCTAGGCTGGACTCAGATCCAGAGGACTAGGGTGGCATGTGACCTAGGGAAACACTCACTTCTAAGGGAATGCTTGTGTCACCCCTTCTCCAACACCAGGCAGTGCAGCTTACAACAATAAAAGTGACTCCTTCCTTCTATTTAACAAGAGAACAAAGAATAAAGAGGACTTTGTCTTGCATCTTAGATACCAGCTCAGTCATAGTAAGGTAGGGCACCAGGTGGAGTTGTGAGGCCTCCATATCCAGACTTGGCTCCTGGACATTTCTAGACAAAACCTGAGCCAAAAGGAAGTGTGTTACCTTGAAGGGAAGGACCCACTCCTGGCAGAATTAATCATCTGTTGACTCAAGAGTCCTTGGTTCCTGAATAACCAGCAGCAACACTCAGGTAGTACACTGTGGGCCTTGGGCTCTGAGATGTGCTGACTTCAGGTGAGACCCAGTACGTTCCCAACTATGGTGGCTATAGTGAAAGACTCCATCTGTTTGAGAAGCAGAGGGAAAAGGAAAGAGGACTTTGTCTTGCACCTTAGGTACCAGCTTGGCCACAGTAGAATAGAGCAACAAGTAGACTCTTGGGGTCCCCACGTCCAGGCCTAAGCTCTTGGTTACCATTTCTGGATCTACCCTAGGACAGAAGGGAGCTGACTGCCCTGAAAGGTGAGTCCCAGGTTTGGCAGTATTTATCATAATGAACAAATAAGCCCTTGGACTTTAAATGAGCATCAGCAGTGGCCTGGCAGAACCTGTGTGGATCAGTGCTGGTGGTGACCACAGGAAAAGCCTCCACTGCCTATGAGAAGGGGAGGGAAGAGTAAGAAAGTCCTTGTATTGCGATTTGAATGACAGCTTAGCTGCAGTAGAATATAACATCAAATAAATTGTTTTTTTATTCCAATCCCTGGCTCCTAGACAGCATCCATAGACATGCCTGGAGCTTGGAGAAACTTGTTGTCATGGAGGAAAGGGCCTTGGGCAATACCCAGTACTGTGTTGGCTTCAGGTGCTGACTCAGCACACTCCCAGTGGTGGTGGCCACAGGGATGTTTGCATCACCACACCCTCAGTTTAAGATGGCTCATTACAGAGAGAGAGAGAGAGAGACAGAGAGAGAGAGAGAGAGAGAGAGAGAGAGAGAGAGAGAGAGAGAGAGACTCTGCTTGTAAGAGAATGTAAGGCAAAAGGACAAGAGTCTCTGTCTGGTAATTCAGAGAATTCTGCCAGATCTTATCCAAGACCACCAGAGTGGCACCTCTATGAATCTGCAAAACTGACAGCATCATGGAGCTTCAGGTCCAATCCCTTTGAATACCTTGAAAGCCTTCCCAAAAAGGATAGCCACTAATAAGCTCAGACTGTAAAGACTACAATAAATACCTAGCTTTTCATTGCTTAGACACTGACAAATATCTATAAGCATCAAGAGCATCCAGGAAAGCATAACCTCACTAAATGAACTAAATAATGATTCAGGGACCAATTATGGAGAAAGAGACATATGCAAATTTTCAGAGAGGTAATTCAAAATAGTTGTTTTGAAGAAGCTCAAAGAAATTCAAGATAACCTAGAAAAGTAATTCAGAATTATCTCAAATAAATTTAACAAAGAGATTGAAATAATGAAAAATAAACAGAAATTCTAGAGTTGAAAAATGCAATTAACATCATGAAAAATGCATCAGAGTCTTTTAATTGATCAAACAGAAGAAAGAATTAGTGAGCTTGAAGACAGCTGCTTGAAAATACACAGTCAGAGGAGACCCTCCCCCCAAAAAAAGAATAAAAAGCAATGAAACATGCCAACAAAATCTAGAAAATAGCCTCAAGTGGGCAAATCTAAGAGTTATTGACTTTAAAGAAGAGGTAGAGAGAAAGAGATAGGGGTTTATTCAAAATGATAATATCAGAGAACTTCTCAAACCTACAGAAAGATGTCGACATTCAGCTACAAGGTTGTATAACACTAAGCAGATTTAACCCAAAAGAGACTACCTCAAGGCATTTAAAAATCAAACATCCATATGCCAAGGATAAAGGAAGAATCTTAAAAGCAGCAATTGAAAAGAAATAAATAACATACAATGACGTTCCAAATGTCTTATGGCAGCAGACTTTTCAATAAAAATGCTACAGGCCAGGAGAGAGTGGCATAACATATTTAAAGTGCTAAAGGAAAACAATCTTTTACCTTAGAATAATATACCCAATGAAAATGTCCTTCAAGCATGAAGGAAAAATAAAGACTTACCCAGACAAACAAAAGCTGAGGGATTTTATCAAGACTCAACCTGTCCTACAAGAAATACTAAAGGGAGTTCTTCATTCTGAAAGAAACAGATGTTAATGAGCAAGAAGAAATCATCTGAAGGCACAAAATTCACCGGCAATAGTAAGAACAAAGAAAAATAGAATAGTGCCAGGTGTGGTGGCTCATGACTGTAATCCCAGCACTTTTTGAGGCTGAGGCAGGTGGATTATGAGGTCAGGAGATTCAGATGATCCTGGTTAACATGATGAAAACCCATCTCTACTAAAAACACACACAAAAAAATAGCTGAATGTGGTGACACACACCTGTAGTCTCAGCTATTCAGGAGGCTGAGGCAGGAGAATCGCTTGAACCTGTGAGGTGGATGTTGCAGGGAGGTGAGATCGTGCCACTGCACTTCAACCTGGGTGACAGAGCAAGACTC